>NC_061514.1:138844872-138876725 GCF_022539505.1 Lolium rigidum
ATATTTTGGGTGCTCTGCACCACAAACAAAATTGAGGGAAACAGCCACCTGCTGAGCTTTATTAATAATCATCTAAGAGCATCTTGCGCCTAAATGGCGCCGGATGGGGGACGTGTTTCGTTCGTGCCGTGTTTAGAGGGACGTCGCTCCTCAGCCGCGTCCCCAAACATCGCCTCCAAATATTAAAATACTCTTTTTTGTTTTAATAGATAGAAAAAACTCTGTACTAATATTCAAATCGGTGCAACATAAACAAATTACATATAAAAACTTCGAAAAAAACATAATCAAATTACATATTATTTTTTTAAACTACTTCTTCTTTAATGGCCCCGTCTCTTCATCCTCATCACAGTGGCGCTTCCTGCTCTTCACCTCTTCCGAAGAGGCGGTGTCGGTCGATGCGTCGGAGGAACTTGTGTCCTCCTTGTCGTCGACGGTGCTCGCCGGCTGCGCCTTGGCCTTGGCATTGGTCTTGGCCTTCGCTTTCGCGTCCGCCTCTGCCTTCGCCCGGGCCGCCACCGCCGTCGCCTCCTCAGCCCCTTCCTCCTCCGCCCCCTCGTCTAAGGCATGTCATTCCTCCGCGCTGTCCAGTGGCGGCGGGGAATCATCGCCGCTGCTGGGCGTTCGGACTCTGTCCCACCAATGGCGTCATCCTGGAGACTTGCCCTCGTTGTCGGTGTCTGATGGAAGCCTAGAGAGATCGCTCATCGTGAGAAGGTTGGATGAATGGCGGCCGGTTGAAGATCCGAAAGCGCCTATGTACGGGTCTTATTGAGCGCGGATGAACGGGGGCGCAGAAGTCGAAGAGAGCGGCGGTTGCTCTTCTGAGGAGTTCGCGCTCCATTCCGACGGTTGACGCGTCGGTCGACGCGGTTGCCATGCGACGGTTCCCCTTCCTGGCAACTGCACAGTCGCTACGTAGGCGGCGGTTGAGCGTCCGAGCCGCTGATGCATCGGGCCCGCGCCTCCTCCCCTCTCATTTCGTTGTGTCCGGCGTGCCCGGAGCGTCCCCTGTGTAGCGGGGATGGGCTCGGGGCGCGCGTCGGACAAAAAGGGTCTTTGGGGCGCGCGGCTGGAAACGATTTTTTGTCTCACGCGCCCCAAATCCCTTTGGGCCACGGTTTGGAGAACGCGACTGGAGATGCTTGATGGGTTTGTTGCATAGAAAACAAAAAAATTCTACCGTGAACAAGAACAAAACCAAGATCCAATCTAGGGAAAGCCAAGATCTAATCTATGAAGATCGAAGCAACGAGATGCATATGACACTAACCCTCGAAGATTTCCAAAGCCTACGAGATTAGATCTCGTTGTTGATGTAGTCGATCATCTTGTGCTGCAATCCAGCAGCACTTCCGTACTCGGTCGTGCGTACGGTGTCGATGAAGCCCGTCCTCTCCCCGTTCCAGTGGGCAGCGGAGGTGTGGTAGATCTCCTCGGAATTCCAGCAGCACGACGGTGTGGTGGTGGTGGTGGAAGAGGAAAAACTGCAGGGCTTCACCTAAGCCGGAGCAGTGTATGGAGGAGGAGAGGGGCGGCCAGAAGTGGTGGCTAGGGTTGGGTGCGCCCCCTGCCCCCTCCCCTCTTTATATAGGGGAGAGGGTCGGTTGGGGTGGCCCCCTTGACCCCAAACCCATCTAGGGCCGGCGGCACAAGGGGGAGGGGGAATCTTGCCCCCCAAGTTGATCCCCCCTTAGGGTTTTGGGGAAACCCTAAGGGGTGGCCAGCCTGGGCCTTTGAGGCTTGGTGCGCCTGGCCCATTAGGGCTAGGCAGCACCCCCTCGGCCCATGTAGGCCCCCCTAGGTCGTAGGCCTCATGGTGGACTGATACGTCTCCAACGTATCGATAATTTCTTATGTTCCATGCCACTTTATTGATGATACCTACATGTTTTATGCATACTTTATGTCATATTTATGCATTTTCCGGCACTAACCTATTAACGAGATGCCGAAGAGCCGATTCTTGTTTTCTGCTGTTTTTGGTTTCGGAAATCCTAGTAAGGAAATATTCTCGGAATTGGACGAAATCAACGCCCAGGGGCCTATTTTTCCACGAAGCTTCCAGAAGTCCGAGGGAGAGACGAAGTGGGGCCACGGGGCGCCGCCACAGTAGGGCGGCGCGGCCTACAAGGGGCCGCGCGGCCCTGTTGTGTGGGGCCCCCGTGGCGCCTCCGACCTGCCCTTCCGCCTACTTAAGGTCTTCGTCGCGAAACCCCCGATGCGAGAGCCACGATACGGGAAACCTTCCGAGAGACGCCGCCGCCGCCAATCCCATCTCGGGGGATTCGGGAGATCGCCTCCGGCACCCTGCCGGAGAGGGGAATCATCTCCCGGAGGACTCTTCACCGCCATGGTCGCCTCCGGAGTGATGAGTGAGTAGTTCACCCCTGGACTATGGGTCCATAGCAGTAGCTAGATGGTCGTCTTCTTCTAATTGTGCTTCATTGTTGGATCTCGTGAGCTGCCTAACATGATCAAGATCATCTATCTGTAATGCTATATGTTGTGTTTGTTGGGATCCGATGAATAGAGAATACTATGCTATGTTGATTATCAATCTATTATCTATGTGTTGTTTATGATCTTGCATGCTCTCCGTTATTAGTAGAGGCTCTGGCCAAGTCGTTACTTGTAACTCCAAGAGGGAGTATATATGCTCGATAGTGGGTTCATGCCTCCATTAAATCTGGGACAGTGATAGAAAGTTCTAAGGTTGTGGATGTGTTGTTGCCACTAGGGATAAAACATCAATGTTATGTCTAAGGATGTATTTGTTGATTACATTACGCACCATACTTAATGCAATTGTCTGTTGTTTGCAACTTAATACCGGAGGGGTTCGGATGATAACCTGAAGGTGGACTTTTTAGGCATAGATTCATGTTGGATAGCGGTCTATGTACTTTGTCGTAATGCCCAACTAAATCTCACAATACTCATCATAACATGTATGTGCATGGTCATGCCCTCTTTATTTGTCAATTGCCCAACTGTAATTTGTTCACCCAACATGCTATTTATCTTATGGGAGAGACGCCTCTAGTGAACTGTGGACCCCGGTCCATTCTTTTACATCGAATACAATCTACTGCAATATTTGTTTAACTGTTTTCTGCAAACAATCATCATCCACACTATACATCTAATCCTTTGTTACAGCAAGCCGGTGAGATTGACAACCTCACTGTCACGTTGGGGCAAAATAATTTGGTTGTGTTGTGCAGGTTCCACGTTGGCGCTCGAATCCCTGGTGTTGCGCCGCACTACACTCCGCCGCCATCAACCTTCAACGTGCTTCTTGGCTCCTACTGGTTCGATAAACCTTGGTTTCTTACTAAGGGAAAACTTGCCGCTGTACGCATCACACCTTCCTCTTGGGGTTCCCAATGGACGCGTGTTGTACGCGTATCAAGCTCTTTTTCGGGCGCCGTTGCCGGGGAGATCAAGACACGCTGCAAGGGGAGTCTCCACCTCCAATCTCTTTACTTTGTTTTTGTCTTGCTTTACTTTATTTAGTACTTTGTTTACTGCACTAAATCAAAACACAAAAAAATTAGTTGCTAGTTTTACTTTACTTGCTATCTTGTTTGCCATATTAAAAACACAAAAAAATTAGTTACTTGCATTTATTTTATCTAGTTTGCTTTATTTACTATTGCTAAAATGAGTAATCCTGAAGTTGAAGTTCGTTCATTTAAGCAACAAGGGGGAGAATGTTTAAAAGATGCTTGGTATAGAATTAGTGATGCCCATAATAGGTGCACTAAGAAACACTCCATCACTATCCTACTCAGGAATTTTTATGTTAGTATCTCTAGCTGGAATAGGTATGTTCTTGATTGTCTCGCGGGATGTAACTTCCTAGGTACTCCTGCCTTAGAAGCTAGTTGCATTATTGAGAGTCTATTTGGAATACCACCTGTTAATGAAGTTAAAATTGAAACCTCTCTTGAAGATGTCATGAAAAAATTGGAAACCATAGAGCAAAATCTTCCAAGTATTGAGACTAATTTGGGAGCATTACTTGATAGCACTGATAAACTTGATAGATCTCTAGGTGGAATTAATGAGAGAATTGCCATCTTAGAAGCTTGTGCTATTAATGATAATCAAACCCAAAGGATTAGTGAACTTGAAGAAGCTATGGGAACCTTGGGTTCAACTTTTTCGTCTATTAAATTTAGAGAGAAAGCTTATGTGGGTAAGGAGCAAAAGTTCATGTATGTCTCTAAGGTGCCTAAACCAAAAAACTATTACAGGCCTAAAATTGATAAATCTCTTAATACCACTATAGAAAAAGGAGCATCTAAGATACCTAATGGGGTAAATTGTGAAAATGATGTTGATGCTTCATCGGATAATACTTGATACACACTTTTTGCGCCTAGCTGAAAGGCGTTAAAGAAAAGCGCTTATGGGAGACAACCCATGATTTTACTACTGCACTTTTGTTTCATATTTGAGTCTTGAAAATTGTTACTACTGTAGCAACCTCTCCTTATCTTAGGTTTGTTGCATTGTTGTGCCAAGTAAAGTCTTTGATAGTAAGGTTCATACTAGATTTGGATTACTGCGCAGAAACAGATTTCTTTGTTGTCACGAATCTGAGCCTAATTCTCTGTAGGTAACTCAGAAAATTATGCCAATTTACGTGAGTGATCCTCAGATATGTACGCAACTTTCATTCAATTTGAGCATTTTCATTTGAGCAAGTCTGGTGCCTCAATAAAATTCGTCTTTACGAACTATTCTGTTTTGACAGATTCTGCCTTTTATTTCGCATTGCCTGTTTTGCTATGTTTGATGGATTTTTCTATTCCATTAACTTTCAGTAGCTTTGTGCAATGTCCAGAAGTGTTAACAATGATTATGTCACCTCTGAACATGTGAATTTTGATTGTGCACTGATACGCGTACAGCACGCGTCCGTTGGGAACCCCAAGAGGAAGGTGTGATGCGTACAGCGGCAAGTTTTCCCTCAGTATGAAACCAAGGTTTAATCGAACCAGTAGGAGCCAAGAAGCACGTTGAAGGTTGATGGCGGCGAGATGTAGTGCGGCGCAACACCGGGGATTCCGGCGCCAACGTGGAACCTGCACAACACAAACCAAGTACTTTGCCCCAACGAAACGAGTGATGTTGTCAATCTCACCGGCTTCTTGTAACAAAGGATTAGATGTATAGTGTGGATGATAATTGTTTGCGAGAAAACGAGTAGAACGAGTATTGCGATAGATTGTATTTCGGTAAAGAGAATTGGACCGGGGTCCACGAGTTCACTAGAGGTGTCTCTCCCATAAGATAAACGGCATGTTGGGTGAACAAATTACGGTTGGGCAATTGACAAATAAAGAGGGCATGACCATGCACATACATATTATGATGAGTATAGTGAGATTTAATTGGGCATTACGACAAAGTACATAGACCGCTATCCAGCATGCATCTATGCCTAAAAAGTCCACCTTCGGTTTATCATCCGAACCCCCTCCGGTATTAAGTTGCTAACAACGAGACAATTGCATTAAGTATTGCGCGTAATGTAATCAATAACTACATCCTCGGACATAGCATCAATGTTTTATCCCTAGTGGCAACAGACACATCCATAATCTTAGAGATTTCGTCACTTCCCAGATTCACGGAGACATGAACCCACTATCGAGCATAAATACTCCCTCTTGGAGTTAATAGCAAAAACTTGGCCGAGCCTCTACTAATAACGGAGAGCATGCAAGATCTTAAACAACACATAGATATAAATTGATAATCAACATAACATGGTATTCTCTATTCATCGGATCCCAACAAACACAACATATAGAATTACGAGATAGATGATCTTGATCATGTTCGGCAGCTCACAAGACCCGACAATTAAGCATAATGAGGAGAAGACAACCATCTAGCTACTGCTATGGACCCATAGTCCAGGGGTAGACTACTCACTCATCACTCCGGAGGCAACCATGGCGGCGTAGAGTCCTCCGGGAGATGATTCCCCTCTCCGGCAGGGTGCCGGAGGCGATCTCCTGAATCCCCCAAGATGGGATTGGCGGCGGCGGCGTCTGCGGAAGGTTTTCCGTATCGTGGCTCTCGATGCGGGGGTTTCGCGACGAAGGCTTTAAGTAGGCGGAAGGGTAGGTCGGGGGCGACGCGAGGGGCCCGGGGAGACAGGGCGGCGCGGCCAAGGGTGGGGCCGCGCCGCCGCACTCCTGGCCACCTCGTGGCCCCACTTCGTTGACTCTTCGGTCTTCCGGAAGCTTCGTGGCAAAATAGGACCACGGTCGTTGATTTCGTCCAATTCCGAGAATATTTCCTTACTAGGATTTACGAAACCAAAAACAGTAGAAAACGACAAGCGGCACTTCGGCATCTTGTTAATAGGTTAGTTCCGGAAAATGCACGAATATGACATAAAGTGTGCATAAAACATGTAGATATCATCAATAATGTGGCATGGAACATAAGAAATTATCGATACGTCGGAGACGTATCAGCATCCCCAAGCTTAGTTCCTGCTCGTCCCGAGCAGGTAAACGATAAACAAAGATAATTTCTGGAGTGACATGCCATCATAACCTTGATCATACTATTGTAAAGCATATGTAATGAATGCAGCGATCGAAACAATGTAAATGACATGTGTAAACAACTGAATCATATAGCAAAGACTTTTCATGAATAGTACTTCAAGACAAGCATCAATAAGTCATGCATAAGAGTTAACTCATAAATCAATAATTCATAGTAGAGGTATTGAAGCAACACAAAGGAAGATGAAGTTTCAGCGGTTGCTTTCAACTTATAACATGTATATCTCATGGATATTGTCAACATAGAGTAATATAACAAGTGCAATATGCAAGTATGTAGGAATCAATGCACAGTTCACACAAGTGTTTGCTTCTTGAGGTGGAGAGAGATAGGTGAACTGACTCAACAATAAAAGTAGAATAAAGGTCCTTCAAAGAGGAAAGCATCGATTGCTATATTTGTGCTAGAGCTTTAATTTTGAAAATAAGAAACAATTTTGTCAACGGTAGTAATAAAGCATATGTGTTATGTAAATTATATCTTACAAGTTGCAAGCCTCATGCATAGTATACTAATAGTGCCCGCACCTTGTCCTAATTAGCTTGGATTACCGGGATTATCGCAATGCACATGTTTTAACCAAGTGTCACAAAGGGGTACCTCTATGCCGCTCTGTACAAAGGTCTAAGGAGAAAGCTCGCATCGGATTTCTCGCTATTGATTATTCTCAACTTAGACATCCATACCGGGACAACATAGACAACAGATAATGGACTCCTCTTTTATGCATAAGCATGTAGCAACAATTAATTTTCTCATATGAGATTGAGGATATTGTCCAAAACTGAAACTTCCACCATGGATCATGGCTTTATTTAGCGGCCCAATGTTCTTCTCGAACAATATGCACGCTCTAACCATAAAGGTGGTAAATCTCCCTTACTTCAGACAAGACGAACATGCATAGCAACTCACATGATATTCAACAAAGAGTAGTTGATGGCGTCCCCAGGAACATGGTTATCGCACAACAAGCAACTTAATAAGAGATAAAGTGCATAAGTACATATTCAATACCATAATAGTTTTTAGGCTATTTGTCCCATGAGCTATATATTGTAAAGGTAGAGAAATAGAAATTTTAAATGTAGCACTCAAGCAATTTACTTTGGAATGGCGGAGAAATACCATGTAGTAGGTAGGTATGGTGAACACAAATGGCATAGTGGTTGGCTCAAGTATTTTGGATGCATGAGAAGTATTCCCTCTCGATACAAGGTTTAGGCTAGCAAGGCTATTTGAAACAAACACAAGGATGAAGCGGTGCAGCAAAACTCACATAAAAAACATATTGTAAATATTATAAGACTCTACACCGTCTTCCTTGTTGTTCAAACTTAATACTAGAAATTATCTAGACTTTAGAGAGACCAAATATGCAAACCAAATTTTAGCATGCTCTATGTATTTCTTCATTAATGGGTGCAAAGTATATGATGCAAGAGCTTAAACATGAGCACAACAATTGCCAAGTATCACATTTATCCAAGACACTTTAGCAATTACTACATGTATCATTTTCCAATTCCAACCATATAACAATTTAACGAAGAAGAAACTTCGCCATGAATATTATGAGTAGAGCCTAAGGACATACTTGTCCATATGCTACAGCGGAGCGTGTCTCTCTTCCACACAAAGAATGCTAGGATCCATTTTATTCAAACAAAACAAAAACAAAAACAAACCGACGCTCCAAGCAAAGCACATAAGATGTGATGGAATAAAAATATAGTTTCAGGGGAGGAACCTGATAATGTTGTCCATGAAGAAGGGGATGTCTTGGGCATCCCCAAGCTTAGACGCTTGAGTCTTCTTGATATATGCAGGGGTAAACCACCGGGGCATCCCCAAGCTTAGAGCTTTCACTCTCCTTGATCATGTTGTATCATCTCCCTCTCTTGATCCTTGAAAACTTCCTCCACACCAAACTCAAAACAACTCATTAGAGAGTTAGTGCACAATCGAAATATACATGTTCAGAGGTGACATAATCATTCTTAACACTTGTGGACATTGCACAAAGCTACTGAAAATCAATGGAATCGAAATATCCATCGAACATAACAAAACAGGCAATGCGAAATAAAAGGCAGAATCTGTCAAAAACAGAACAGTTCGTGATGAATTTTATTGAGGCACCAGACTTGCTCAAATGAAAATGCTCAAATTGAATGAAAGTTGCGTACATATCTGAGGATCACTCACGTAAATTGGCATAATTTTCTGAGTTATCTACGAAGAATTTTGCCCAGATTCGTGACAGCAAAGAAATTTGTTTACGCGCGATAATCCAAATCTAGTATGAACCTTACTATCAACGACTTTACTTGGCACAATAAAACACTAAACTAAGATAAGGAGAGGTTGCTACAGTAGTAAACAACTTCCAAGACTCAAAATAAAAACAAAGTACTGTAGTAAAAATATGGATTGTCTCCCATAAGCGCTTTTCTTTAACGCCTTTCAGCTAGGCGCAGAAAGTGTGTATCAAGTGTTATCGAAGGATGGTGCATCTACAGCGGGGTGTGGAGTTTTCTCAACCATGCATAGTATATTGGATACATAAGTTTTAGCGTCTCCCTTTTCATTAGTCTTGGGCTTGCTACTCTCATCAAACAAATTTTCAGGAACAAGCTAAGCATAGTTATTTTCTAGTGCTTCATGCATTGCTAGGAGCTTACATGGTATTGGTGCTTTAATCTCCCCACCATTATTAACATTATTAGTGTACCTTATTCTCTCCATGTCCATTTTTTCAAGGAGACTAACAAAATTGGTATAAGAACCAAGCATATTATATTTAGCAAAGACCTTTCTAGCCTCTCTTGTTATACCACCAAATTCTCTAAGAAGGGTTTCTAAAACAAAATCTTTCTTTTCCCCTTCTTCCATATCACCGAGTGTAAGAAACATGTGTTGGATTATAGGACAAATTTAGTTTCCATCATACGAACTAAAGCAGCAGCGGCAATTTCATAAGTAGGAGCAAGGTCTACCAAGTGTCTATCTTCAAAATCATCAACCGTACTAATATGAGTGAAAAAATCTTCTATAATATCTTTCCCAAGGATAGACCCTCGGCCTACCGGTACATCTTTAAGAACAAACTTAGAAGGAAACATGATGAAATAAGTAAAGTAAATATAAGTAACTAATTTTTTTTTGTGTTTTTGATATAGCAAACAAGATAGCAAATAAAGTAAAACTAGCAACTAATTTTTTTGTTTTTTGATTTAGTGAAGCAAACAAAGTAGTAAATAAAACTAAGCAAGACAAAAAACAAAGTAAAGAGATTGGGATGTGGAGACTCCCCTTGCAGCGTGTCTTGATCTCCCCGGCAACGGCGCCAGAAAAAGTGCTTGATACGCGTACAGCACGCGTCCGTTGGGAACCCCAAGAGGAAGGTGTGATGCGTACAGCGGCAAGTTTTCCCTCGCAAGAAACGAAGGTTTAATCGAACCGAGTAGGAGCCAAGAAGCACGTTGAAGGTTGATGGCGGCGAGATGTAGTGCGGCGCAACACCACGGATTTCGGCGCCAACGTGGAACCCGCACAACACAAACCAAGTACTTTGCCCCAACGAAACGAGTGAGGTTGTCAATCTCACCGGCTTGCTGTAACAAAGGATTAGATGTATAGTGTGGATGATGATTGTTTGCGAGAAAACGATAGAACGAGTATTGCGAGTAGATTGTATTTCGAGTATAGAGAATTGGACCGGGGTCCACAGTTCACTAGAGGTGTCTCTCCCATAAGATAAACATCATGTTGGGTGAACAAATTACGGTTGGGCAATTGACAAATAAAGAGGGCATGACCATGCACATACATATTATGATGAGTATAGTGAGATTTAATTGGGCATTACGACAAAGTACATAGAACCGCTATCCAGCATGCATCTATGCCTAAAAAGTCCACCTTCAGAGTTATCATCCGAACCCCCTCCGGTATTAAGTTGCTAACAACGGACAATTGCATTAAGTATTGCGCGTAATGTAATCGGTAACTACATCCTCGAACATAGCACCAATGTTTTATCCCTAGTGGCAACGACACATCCATAATCTTAGAGATTTCGTCACTTCCCGCATTCACGGAGACATGAACCCACTATCGAGCATAAATACTCCCTCTTGGAGTTAATAGCAAACACTTGGCCGAGCCTCTACTAATAACGGAGAGCATGCAAGATCATAAACAACACATAGACATAAATTGATAATCAACATAACATGGTATTCTCTATTCATCGGATCCCAACAAACACAACATATAGAATTACGAGATAGATGATCTTGATCATGTTCGGCAGCTCACAAGACCCGACAATTAAGCACAATGAGGAGAAGACAACCATCTAGCTACTGCTATGGACCCATAGTCCAGGGGTAGACTACTCACACATCACTCCGGAGGCGACCATGGCGGCGTAGAGTCCTCCGGGAGATGATTTCCCTCTCCGGCAGGGTGCCGGAGGCGATCTCCTGAATCCCCCGAGATGGGATTGGCGGCGGCGGCGTCTCGCGGAAGGTTTTCCGTATCGTGGCTCTCGATGCGGGGGTTTCGCAACGAAGGCTATTTGTAGGCGGAAGGGTAGGTCGGGGGCGTCGCGAGGGCCCAGGAGACAGGGCGGCGCGGCCAAGGGTGGGGCCGCGCCGCCGCCCTCCCTGGCCACCTCGTGGCCCCACTTCGTTGACTCTTCGGTCTTCCGGAAGCTTCGTGGCAAAATAGGACCTCGGGCGTTGATTTCGTCCAATTCCGAGAATATTTCCTTACTAGGATTTACGAAACCAAAAACAGCAGAAAACGACAAGCGGCACTTCGGCATCTTGTTAATAGGTTAGTTCCAGAAAATGCACGAATATGACATAAAATGTGCATAAAACATGTAGATATCATCAATAATGTGGCATGGAACATAAGAAATTATCGATACGTCGGAGACGTATCATCGGTAACGAGGTTGAACTAGGTATGGAGATACCGATGGTCGAACCTCGGACGAGTAAAGTATCGCGCGACAAAGGGAATCGGTATCGTATGTAAATGGTTCAATCGATCACTAAGTTATCGTTGAATGTGTGGGAGCCATTATGGATATCCAGATCCCGCTATTGGTTATTGGTCGGAGAGGAGTCTCGACCATGTCTGCATAGTTCACGAACCGTAGGGTGACGCGCTTAAGGTTCGATGTCGCATAAGTAGATTCAGAATATGAGATGGAGACCGAAGTTTGTTCGGAGTCTCGGATGGGATCCAGGACATCACGAGGAGGTCCGGAATGGTCCGGAGAATAAGATTCATATAAGGGAAGTTGATTTCTAGGTTTTGAAAAAGTTCGGGATTTTTCCGGTGAAACACCGGAAGGTTCTAGAAGGTTCCGGTGGGGTCCATGATACGCGTACAACACGCGTACGTTGGGAACCCCAAGAGGAAGGTGTGATGCGTACAGCGGCAAGTTTTCCCTCAGTAAGAAACCAAGGTTTATCGAACCAGTAGGAGCCAAGAAGCACGTTGAAGGTTGATGGCGGCGCAGTGTAGTGCGGCGCAACACCGAGGATTCCGGCGCCAACGTGGAACCTCCACAACACAACCAAATTACTTTGCCCCAACGTGACGGTGAGGTTGTCAATCTTACCGGCTTGCTGTAACAAAGGATTAGATGTATAGTGTGGATGATGATTGTTTGCGGAAAACGAGTAGAACAAGTATTGCGGTAGATTGTATTCGATGTAAAAGAATGGACCGGGGTCCACAGTTCACTAGAGGCGTCTCTCCCGTAAGATAAATAGCATGTTGGGTGAACAAATTACAGTTGGGCAATTGACAAATAAAGAGGGCATGACCATGCACATACATGATATGATGAATATTGTGATATTTAATTGGGCATTACGACAAAGTACATAGACCGCTATCCAGCATGCATCTATGTCTAAAAAGTCCACCTTCAGGTTATCATCCGAACCCCTTCCAGTATTAAGTTGCTAACAACAGACAATTGCATTAAGTATTGCGCGTAATGTAATCAATAACTATATCCTCAGACATAGCATCAATGTTTTATCCCTAGTCGCAACAGCACATCCATAATCTTAGAGATTTCTGTCACTTCTCCAGATTCACGGAGACATGAACCCACTATCGAGCATAAATACTCCCTCTTGGAGTTAAGAGTAAAAACCTGGCCAGAGCCTCTACTAATAACAGAGAGCATGCAAGATCTTAAACAACACATAGATATAAATTGATAATCAACATAACATGGTATTCTCTATTTATCGGATCCCAACAAACACAACATATAGAATTACAGATAGATGATCTTGATCATGTTCGGCAGCTCACAAGACCCGACAATTAAGCATAATGAGGAGAACACAACCATCTAGCTACTGCTATGGACCCATAGTCCAGGGGTAGACTACTCACTCATCACTCCGGAGGCGACCATGGCGGCGTAGAGTCCTCCGGGAGATGATTCCCCTCTTCGGCAGGGTGCCGGAGGCGATCTCCTGAATCCCCCGAGATGGGATTGGCGGCGGCGGCGTCTCTGGAAGGTTTTCCGTATCGTAGCTCTCGGATGCGGGGGTTTCGCGACGAAGGCTTTAAGTAGGCGGAAGGGTAGGTCGGGGGCGACGCGAGGGGCCCAGGAGACAGGGCGGCGCGGTCAAGGGTGGGGCCGCGCCGCCCGCCCTCCTGGCCACCTCGTGGCCCCACTTCGTTGACTCTTCGGTCTTCGGAAGCTTCGTGGCAAAATAGAACCCCGGGCGTTGATTTCGTCCAATTCCGAGAATATTTCCTTACTAGGATTTCTGAAACCAAAAACAGCAGAAAACAGACAATCGGCACTTCGGCATCTTGTTAATAGGTTAGTTCCAGAAAATGCACGAATATGACATAAAGTGTGCATAAAACATGTAGATATCATCAATAATGTGGCATGGAACATAAGAAATTATCGATACGTCGGAGACGTATCATGCACTAACCCTCTAATGAGTTGTTTTGAGTTTGGTGTGGAGGAAGTTTTCAAGGATCAAGAGAGGGAGATGATACAATATGATCAAGGAGAGTGAAAGCTCTAAGCTTGGGGATGCCCCTGTGGTTCACCCCTGCATATATCAAGAAGACTCAAGCGTCTAAGCTTGGGGATGCCCAAGGCATCCCCTTCTTCATCGACAACATTATCGGGTTCCTCTAGTGAAACTATATTTTTATTCCATCACATCTTATGTACTTTGCTTGGAGCGTCGGTTTGTTTTTGTTTTTGTTTTGTTTGAATAAAATGGATCCTAGCATTCATTGTGTGGGAGAGAGACACGCTCCGCTGTTGCATATGGACAAATATGTCCTTAGGCTTTACTCATAGTGTTCATGGCGAAGGTTGAATCTTCTTCGTTAAATTGTTATATGGTTGGAAACGGGAAATGCTACATGTAGTAATTGGTAGAATGTCTTGAATAATGTGATACTTGGCAATTGTTGTGCTCATGTTTAAGCTCTTGCATCATATACTTTGCACCTATTAATGAAGAAATACATAGAGCTCGCTAAAATTTGGTTTGCATAATTGGTCTCTCTAAGGTCTAGATAATTTCTAGTAAGGGTCGAACAACAAGGAAGACGGTGTAGAGTCTTATAATGTTTACAATATGTCTTTTATGTGAGTTTTGCTGTACCGCTTCATACTTGTGTTTGTTTCAAATAACCTTGCTAGCCTAAACCTTGTATCGAGAGGGAATACTTCTCATGCATCCAAATCCTTGAGCCAAACACTATGCCATTTGTGTCCACCATACCTACCCACTACATGGTATTTCTCCGCCATTCCAAAGTAAATTGCTTGAGTTCTAGCTTTAAACAATTCAAAATTTATCACCTCCGATTTGTGTCAATGTTTTATAGCTCATGGTTTGAGAAAGCAAAGGTGGGGAGGAGTGTCATCATAATAAAACTAAAATAAAAAGGCACTCCTTCATGGTATGAGATTGTTGGCGGTGCACCCGAGGATTCGGTTAGCCATGGTTTGTGAAAGCAAGGTTGGAAGGAGTGCCACCCAAAAATAAAAATAATTCATGGGAGCCGCTCTTTGAAGGTTTGTCTGGCAAGGGGGTTAGAGTGCCCACTACCATTCGTTGACAACAACAAACACCTCTCAAAACTTTACTTTTATGCTCTCTTTATGTTTTCAAAACCAAAGCTCTAGCACAAATATAGCAATCAATGCTTCCCTCTGCGAAGGGCCTTTCTTTTACTTTTATGTTGAGTGAGTTCACCTATCTCTCTCAATCTCAAGAAGCAAACACTTGTGTGAACTGTGCATTGATTCCTACATACTTGCATATTGCACTTGTTATATTACTTTATGTTGACAATATCCATGAGATATACATGTTACAAGTTGAAAGCAACCGCTGAAACTTAATCTTCCTTTGTGTTGCTTCAATGCCTTTACTTTGAATTATTGCTTATTGAGTTAACTCTTATGCAAGACTTATTGATGCTTGTCTTGAAAGTACTATTAATAAAAAGTCTTTGCTATATGATTCATTTGTTTACTCATGTCATTTAACATTGCTTTGATCGCTGCATTCATTACATGTGCTTACAATAGTATGATCAAGATTATGATGGCATGTCACTCCAGAAATTATCTTTGTTATCGTTTACCTACTCGGGACGAGCAGGAACTAAGCATGGGGATGCTGATACGTCTCCAACGTATCGATAATTTCTTATGTTCCATGCCACGTTATTGATGATACCTACATGTTTTATGCATACTTTATGTCATATTTATGCATTTTCTGGCACTAACCTATTAACGAGATGCCGAAGAGCCGATTCTTGTTTTCTGCTGTTTTTGGTTTCAGAAATCCTAGTAAGGAAATATTCTCGAAATTGGACGAAATCAACGCCCGGGGCCTATTTTTCCACGAAGCTTCCGGAAGTCCGAGGAGAGACGAAGTGGGGCCACGGGGCACCGCCACAGTAGGGCGGCGCGGCCTACAGGGGGCCCGCGCGGCCCTGTTGTGTGGGGCCCCCGTGGCGCCTCCTGACCTGCCCTTCCGCCTACTTAAGGTCTTTGTCGCGAAACCCCCAGTACCGAGAGCCACGATACGGGAAACCTTCCAGAGACGCCGCCGCCGCCAATCCCATCTCGGGGGATTCAGGAGATCGCCTCCGGCACCCTGCCGGAGAGGGGAATCATCTCCCGGAGGACTCTTCACCGCCATGGTCGCCTCCGGAGTGATGAGTGAGTAGTTCACCCCTGGACTATGGGTCCATAGCAGTAGCTAGATGGTCGTCTTCTCCTAATTGTGCTTCATTGTTGGATCTTGTGAGCTGCCTAACATGATCAAGATCATCTATCTGTAATGCTATATGTTGTGTTTGTTGGGATCCGATGAATAGAGAATACTATGCTATGTTGATTATCAATCTATTATCTATGTGTTGTTTAAGATCTTGCATGCTCTCCATTACTAGTAGAGGCTCTGGCCAAGTTTTTGCTTGTAACTCCAAGAGGGAGTATTTATGCTCGATAGTGGGTTCATGCCTCCACTAAATCTGGGACGAGTGACGGAAAGTTCTAAGGTTGTGGATGTCTGTTGCCACTAGGGATAAAACATCGATGCTATGTCTAAGGATGTAGTTGTTGATTACATTACGCACCATACTTAATACAATTGTCCGTTGTTTGCAACTTAATACTGGAAGGGGTTCGGATGATAACTTCGAAGGTGGACTTTTTAGGCATAGATGCATGCTGGATATCGGTCTATGTACTTTGTCGTAATGCCCAATTAAATATCACAATATTCATCATATCATGTATGTGCATGGTCATGCCCTCTTTATTTGTCAATTGCCCAACTGTAATTTGTTCACCCAACATGCTATTTATCTTACGGGAGAGACGCCTCTAGTGAACTGTGGACCCCGGTCCATTCTTTTGCATCGAATACAATCTATCGCAATACTTGTTCTATCGTTTTCTGCAAACAATCATCATCCACACTATACATCTAATCCTTTGTTACAGCAAGCCGGTAAGATTGACAACCTCACTGTCACGTTGGGGCAAAGTAATTTGGTTGTGTTGTGGAGGTTCCACGTTGGCGCCGGAATCCCTGGTGTTGCGCCGCACTACACTGCGCCGCCATCAACCTTCAACGTGCTTCTTGGCTCCTACTGGTTCGATAAACCTTGGTTTCTTACCGAGGAAAACTTGCCGCCGTACGCATCACACCTTCCTCTTGGGGCTCCCAACGTACGCGTGTTGTACGCGTATCATGGACCCCTCCGGAACCTTCTAGACCCTTCCGGTGTTTCACCGGAAAAATCCCGAACTTTTCCAAAACCTAGAAATCAACTTCCCTTATATGAATCTTATTCTCCGGACCATTCCGGACCTCCTCGTGATGTCCTGGATCCCATCCGAGACTCCGAACAAACTTCGGTCTCCATCTCATATTCTGAATCTACTTATGCGACATCGAACCTTAAACGCGTCACCCTACGGTTCGTGAACTATGCAGACATGGTCGAGACTCCTTGATGGCGTGTAACTCACACGTTCGTTGGGAACCCCAAGAGGAAGGTATGATGCGCACAGCAGCAAGTTTTCCCTCAGAAAGAAACCAAGGTTTATCGAACCGGGAGGAGCCAAGAAGCACGTTGAAGGTTGATGGCGGCGGGATGTAGTGCGGCGCAACACCGGGGATTCCGGCGCCAACGTGGAACCTGCACAACACAACCAAAGTACTTTGCCCCAACGAAACGGTGAGGTTGTCAATCTCACCGGCTTGCTGTAACAAAGGATTAACCGTATTGTGTGGAAGATGATTGTTTGCAGAAAACGAGTAGAACAAGTATTGCGATAGATTGTATTACGAGTATAGAGAATTGGACCGGGGTCCACGAGTTCACTAGAGGTGTCTCTCCCATAAGACAAACAGCATGTTGGGTGAACAAATTACGGTTGGGCAATTGACAAATAAAGAGAGCATGACCATGCACATACATATCATGATGAGTATAGTGAGATTTAATTGGGCATTACGACAAAGTACATAGACCGCCATCCAACTGCATCTATGCCTAAAAAGTCCACCTTCGAGGTTATCATCCGAACCCCTCCGGTATTAAGTTGCAAAGCAACAGACAATTGCATTAAGTATGGTGCGTAATGTAATCAACAACTACATCCTTAGACATAGCATCAATGTTTTATCCCTAGTGGCAACAGACACAACACAACCTTAGAACTTTACGTCACCTGTCCCGAGTGTCAATGCGAGCATGAACCCACTATCGAGCATAAGTACTCCCTCTTGGAGTTACAAGCATCTACTTGGCCGGAGCATCTACTAGTAACGGAAAGCATGCAAGATCATAAACAACACGTAGATATAACTTTGATAATCAACATAACAAGTATTCTCTATTCATCGGATCCCAACAAACGCAACATATAGAATTACGGATAGATGATCTTGATCATGTTAGGCAGCTCACAAGATCCGACAATGATAGCACAATGGGGAGAAGACAACCATCTAGCTACTGCTATGGACCCATAGTCCGGGGGTAGACTACTCACACATCACTCCGGAGGTGACCATGGCGGCGTAGAGTCCTCCCGGGAGATGATTCCCCTCTCCGGCAGGGTGCCGGAGGCGATCTCCTGGATCCCCGAGATGGGATCGGCGTTGGCGGCGTCTCCGGAAGGTTTTCGTATCGTGGTTCTCGGTGCCGGGGGTTTCGTCACGGAGGCTTTAAGTAGGCGGAAGGGTAGGTCAAGAGGCGGCGCGAGGGGCCCGGACCATAGGGTCGCGCGGCCGAGGGCGGGGCCGCGCCGCCCTATGCTCCGGCTGCCTCGTGGCCCCTCTTCGTTTCGTCTTCGGACTTACGGAAGCTTCGTGGAAAAATAGGCCCCTGGGCTTTGATTTCGTCCAATTCCGAGAATATTTCCTTACTAGGATTTCTGAAACCAAAAACAGCGAGAAAACGAGCAAGCGGCACTTCGGCATCTTGTTAATAGGTTAGTTCCGGAAAATGCACGAATATGACATAAAGTGTGCATAAAACATGTAGATAACATCAATAATGTGGCATGGAACATAAGAAATTATCGATACGTCGGAGACGTATCAGCATCCCCAAGCTTAGTTCTGCTCGTCCCGAGCGAGTAAAACGATAACACGGATAATTTCTGGAGTGACATGCCATCATAATCTTGATCATACTATTTGTAAAGCATATGTAGTGAATGCAGCGATCAAAACAATGTATATGACATGAGTAAACAAGTGAATCATAAAGCAAAGACTTTTCATGAATAGCACTTCAAGACAAGCATCAATAAGTCTTGCATAAGAGTTAACTCATAAAGCAATAATTCAAAGTAAAAGCATTGAAGCAACACAAAAGAAGATTAAGTTTCAGCGGTTGCTTTCAACTTGTAACATGTATATCTCATGGATATTGTCAACATAGAGTAGTATAATAAGTGCAATAAGCAAGTATGTAGGAATCAATGCACAGTTCACACAAGTGTTTGCTTCTTGAGGTGGAGAGAAATAGGTGAACCGACTCAACATTGAAAGTAAAAGAATGGTCCTCCATAGAGGAAAAGCATCGATTGCTATATTTGTGCTAGAGCTTTGATTTTGAAAACATGAAACAATTTTGTCAACGGTAGTAATAAAGCATATGCATCATGTAAATTATATCTTATAAGTTGCAAGCCTCATGCATAGTGTACTAATAGTGCCCGCACCTTGTCCTAATTAGCTTGGACTACCGGATCATCACAATGCACTGTTTTTACCAAGTGTCACAAAGGGGTACCTCTATGCCGCCTGTACAAAGGTCTAAGGAGAAAGCTCGCATTGGATTTCTCGCTATTGATTATTCTTCAACTTAGACATCCATACCGGGACAATATAGACAACAGATAATGGACTCCTCTTTTATGCATAAGCATGTAACAACAATTAATAATTTTCTCATTTGAGATTTGAGGATATATGTCCAAAACTGAAACTTCCACCATGGATCATGGCTTTAGTTAGCGGCCCAATGTTCTTCTCTAACATATGCATGCTTAACCATAAGGTGGTAGATCTCTCTTACTTCAGACAAGACGGACATGCATAGCAACTCACATGAAATTCAACAATGAATAATTGATGGCGTCCCCAGTGAACATGGTTATCGCACAATAAGCAACTTAATAAGAGATAAAGTGCATAATTACATATTCAATACCACAATAGTTTTTAAGCTATTTATCCCATGAGCTATATATTGCAAAGGTGAATGATGGAATTTTAAAGGTAGCACTCAAGCAATTTACTTTGGAATGGCGGAAAATACCATGTAGTAGGTAGGTATGGTGGACACAAATGGCATAGTGGTTGGCTCAAGTATTTTGGATGCATGAGAAGTATTCCATCTCGATACAAGGTTTAGGCTAGCAAGGCTTATTTGAAACAAACACAAGGATGAACCGGTGCAGCAAAACTCACATAAAAGACATATTGAAAACATTATAAGACTCTACACCGTCTTCCTTGTTGTTCAAACTTAATACTAGAAATTATCTAGACCTTAGAGAAACCAAATATGCAAACCAAATTTTAGCATGCTCTATGCATTTCTTCATTAATGGGTGCAAAGCATATGATGCAAGAGCTTAATCATGAGCACAACAATTGCCAAGTATCACATTACCCAAGACATTTATAGCAATTACTACATGTATCATTTTCCAATTCCAACCATATAACAATTTAACGAAGGAGAAACTTCACCATGAATACTATGAGTAGAAACCAAGGACATACTTGTCCATATGCTACAGCGGAGCGTGTCTTTCTCCCATAAAGTGAATGCTAGGATCCATTTTATTCAAACAAAACAAAAAACAAAAACAAACCGACGCTCCAAGAAAAAGCACATAAGATGTGATGGAATAAAAATATAGTTTCGGGGGAGGAACTCGATAATGTTGTCGATGAAGAAGGGGATGCCTTGGGCATCCCCAAGCTTAGACGCTTGAGTCTTCTTAATATATGCAGGGGTGAACCACCGGGGCATCCCCAAGCTTAGAGCTTTCACTCTCCTTGATCATGTTGCATCATACTCCTCTCTTGATCCTTGAAAACTTCCTCCACACCAAACTCGAAACAACTCATTAGAGGGTTAGTGCACAATAAAAATTAACATATTCAGAGGTGACACAATCATTCTTAACACTTCTGGACATTGCATAATGCTACTTGGACATTAGTGGATCAAAGAAATTCATCCAACATAGCAAAAGAGGCAATGCGAAATAAAAGGCAGAATCTGTCAAAACAGAACAGTTCGTATTGACGAATTTTAAAATGGCACCAGACTTGCTCAGATGAAAATTCTCAAATTGAATGAAAGTTGCGTACATATCTGAGGATCATGCACGTAAATTGACTTAATTTTCTGAGCTACCTACAGGGAGGTGGACCCAGATTCGTGACAGCAAAGAAATCTGGAACTGCGCAGTAATCCAAATCTAGTACTTACTTTTCTATCAACGGCTTAACTTGGCACAACAAAACACAAAACTAAGATAAGGAGAGGTTGCTACAGTAGTAAACAACTTCCAAGACACAAAATAAAAACAAAGTACTGTAGGTAAAAACATGGGTTGTCTCCCATAAGCGCTTTTCTTTAACGCCTTTCAGCTAGGCGCAGAAAGTGTGTATCAAGTATTATCAAAGGGTGGTGCATTCTCAGCGGGGTGCGGAGTTTTCTCAACCAGGCATAATATATTAGATACATAAGTTTTAGCATCTCCCTTTTCATTAGTCTTAGGCGTGCTACTCTCATCAAACAAATTTTCGGGAACAAGCCAAGCATAGTTATTTTCTAGTGCATCATTCATAGCTAAGAGTTTACATGGTATTGGTGCTTTGATCTCCCCACCATCATCAATATTATTAGTGTATCTTATTCTATCCATGTCCATCTTTTCAAGGAGACTAACAAAATTAGTATGAGAACCAAGCATATTAAATTTAGCAAAGACCTTTCTAGCTTCTCTTGCTAGACCACCAAATTCTCTAAGAAGGGTTTCTAAAACAAAATCTTTCTTTTCCCCTTCTTCCATATCACCAAGTGTGAGAAACATGTGTTGGATTATAGGATTAAGATTAACAAATTTAGTTTCCAACGGGCGAACCAAATGCGCAGCAGCAATTTCATAAGTAGGCGCAAGGTCTACCAAGTGTCTATCTTCAAAATTTTCAATGGTACTAACATGATTGAAAAATTCTTCTATATTATTTCTCCCAACTATAGACCCACGTCCTACCGGTATGTCTTTTGTGGTAAAATTAAAAGGAAACATGATGAAATAAGTAAAGTAAATGCAAGTAACTAAATTTTTTTTTGTGTTTTAGATATAGCAAACAAGATAGCAAGTAAAGTAAAACTAGCAACTAATTTTTTTTGTATTTTGATTTAGTGCAGCAAACAAAGTAGTAAATAAAACTAAGCAAGACAAAAACAAAGTAAAGAGATTGAGAAGTGGAGACTCCCCTTGCAGGCGTGTCTTGATCTCCCCGACAACGGCGCCGAAAAATATGCTTGATGGCGTGTAACTCACACGTTCGTTGGGAACCCCAAGAGGAAGGTATGATGCGCACAGCAGCAAGTTTTCCCTCGGAAAGAAACCAAGGTTTATCGAACCAGGAGGAGCCAAGAAGCACGTTGAAGGTTGATGGCGGCGGGATGTAGTGCGGCGCAACACCGTGGATTCCGGCGCCAACGTGGAACCTGCACAACACAACCAAAGTACTTTGCCCCAACGAAACAGTGAGGTTGTCAATCTCACCGGCTTGCTGTAACAAAGGATTAACCGTATTGTGTGGAAGATGATTGTTTGCGAAACAGAGAACAAGTATTGCAGTAGATTGTATTTCGAGTAAAGAGAATTGGACCGGGGTCCACGGTTCACTAGAGGTGTCTCTCCCATAAGACAAACGGCATGTTGGGTGAACAAATTACGGTTGGGCAATTGACAAATAAAGAGAGCATGACCATGCACATACATATCATGATGAGTATAGTGAGATTTAATTGGGCATTACGACAAAGTACATAGACCGTCATCCAAGCTGCATCTATGCCTAAAAAGTCCACCTTCAGAGTTATCATCCGAACCCCTCCAGTATTAAGTTGCAAAGCAACAGACAATTGCATTAAGTATGGTGCGTAATGTAATCAACAACTACATCCTTAGACATAGCATCAATGTTTTATCCCTAGTGGCAACAACACAACACAACCTTAGAACTTTTCGTCACTGTCCTGGTGTCAATGCGAGGCATGAACCCACTATCGAGCATAAGTACTCCCTCTTGGAGTTACAAGCATCTACTTGGCCGGAGCATCTACTAGTAACGGAAAGCATGCAAGATCATAAACAACACGTAGATATAACTTTGATAATCAACATAACAAGTATTCTCTATTCATCGGATCCCAACAAACGCAACATATAGAATTACGGATAGATGATCTTGATCATGTTAGGCAGCTCACAAGATCCGACAATGATAGCACAATGGGAGAAGACAACCATCTAGCTACGCTATGGACCCATAGTCCAGGGGTAGACTACTCACACATCACTCCGGAGGCGACCATGGCGGCGTAGAGTCCTCCGGGAGATGATTCCCCTCTCCGGCAGGGTGCCGGAGGCGATCTCCTGGATCCCCCGAGATGGGATCGGCGTTGGCGGCGTCTCTGGAAGGTTTTCCGTATCGTGGTTCTCGGTACTGGGGGTTTCGTCACGGAGGATTTAAGTAGGCGGAAGGGTAGGTCAAGAGGCGGCGCGAGGGCCCGGACCATAGGGCCGCGCGGCCGGGCGGTGGGCCGCGCCGCCCTATGCTCCGGCTGCCTCGTGGCCCCTCTTCGTTTCGTCTTCGGACTTCCGGAAGCTTCGTGGAAAAATAGGCCCCCGGGCTTTGATTTCGTCCAATTCCGAGAATATTTCCTTACTAGGATTTCGAAACCAAAAACAGCAGAAAACAAAGAATCGGCACTTCGGCATCTTGTTAATAGGTTAGTTCCAGAAAATGCACGAATATGACATAAAGTGTGCATAAAACATGTAGATAACATCAATAATGTGGCATGGAACATAAGAAATTATCGATACGTCGGAGATGTATCACTCCTCTCCGACCAATAACCAATAGCGGGATCTGGATATCCATAATGGCTCCCACACATTCAACGATAACTTAGTGATCGATTGAACCATTTAAATACGATACCGATTCCCTTTGTCGCGCGATACTTTACTCGTCCGAGGTTCGACCATCGATATCTCCATACCTAGTTCAACCTCGTTACCGATGATACGTCTCCGACGTATCGATAATTTCTTATGTTCCATGCCACATTATTGATGATATCTACATGTTTTATGCACACTTTATGTCATATTCGTGCATTTTCCGGAACTAACCTATTAACAAGATGCCGAAGTGCCGCTTGTCGTTTTCTCGCTGTTTTTGGTTTCGTAAATCCTAGTAAGGAAATATTCTCGGAATTGGACGAAATCAACGCCCAGTGGTCCTATTTTGCCACGAAGCTTCCGAAGACCGAAGAGTCAACGAAGTGGGGCCACGAGGTGGCCGGAGGGTAGGGCGGCGCGGCCCCACCCTTGGCCGCGCCGACCTCGTCTCCCGGGCCCCTCGCGACGCCCCCCGACCTACCCTTCCGCCTACAAATAGCCTTCGTCGCGAAACCCCCAATACCGAGAGCCACGATACGGAAAACCTTCCGCAGACGCCGCCGCCGCCAATCCCATCTCGGGGATTCAGGAGATCGCCTCCGCACCCCGCCGGAGAGGGGAATCATCTCCCGGAGGACTCTACGCCGCCATGGTCGCCTCCGGAGTGATGTGTGAGTAGTCTACCCCTCGGACTATGGGTCCATAGCAAGTAGCTAGATGGTTGTCTTCTCCTCATTGTGCTTAATTGCTCTGGTCTTGTGAGCTGCCGAACATGATCAAGATCATCTATCTCGTAATTCTATATGTTGTGTTTGTTGGGATCCGATGAATAGAGAATACCATGTTATGTTGATTATCAATTTATGTCTATGTGTTGTTTATGATCTTGCATGCTCTCCGTTATTAGTAGAGGCTCTGGCCAAGTTTTTGCTATTAACTCCAAGAGGGAGTATTTATGCTCGATAGTGGGTTCATGTCTCCGTGAATCTGGGGAAGTGACAGAAATCTCTAAGATTATGGATGTGCTGTTGTCACTAGGGATAAAACATTGGTGCTATGTTCGAGGATGTAGTTACTGATTACATTACGCGCAATACTTAATGCAATTGTCTGTTGTTAGCAACTTAATACCGGAGGGGTTCGGATGATAACCCGAAGGTGGACTTTTTAGGCATAGATGCATGCCGGATAGCGGTCTATGTACTTTGTCGTAATGCCCAATTAAATCTCACTATACTCATCATAATATGTATGTGCATGGTCATGCCCTCTTTATTTGTCAATTGCCCAACTGTAATTTGTTCACCCAACATGCTGTTTATCTTATGGGAGAGACACCTCTAGTGAACTCGTGGACCCCGGTCCAATTCTCTATACTCGAAATACAATCTACCGCAATACTTGTTCTACTCGTTTTCTCGCAAACAATCATCATCCACACTATACATCTAATCCTTTGTTACAGCAAGCCGGTGAGATTGACAACCTCGCTGTTTCGTTGGGGCAAAGTACTTGGTTTGTGTTGTGCAGGTTCCACGTTGGCGCCGGAATCCCCGGTGTTGCGCCGCACTACATCTCGCCACCATCAACCTTCAACGTGCTTCTTGACTCCTACTGGTTCGATAAACCTTGGTTCTTACTGAGGGAAACTTGCCGCTGTGCGCATCACACCTTCCTCTTGGTGTTCCCAACGGACGCGTGTCGAACGAAAAGACAATACGTCAACCACGCGCATCAATCAAAATTTCTGGCGCCGTTGCCGGGGAGATCAAGACACGCTGCAAGGGGAGTCTCCACATCGCAATCTCTTTACTTTGTTTTTGTCTTGCTTTATTTTATTTACTACTTTGTTTGCTGCACTAAAATCAAAATACAAAAAAATTAGTTGCTAGTTTTACTTTATTTACTATCTTGTTTGCTATATCAAAAACACAAAAAAATTAGTTACTTGCATTTACTTTATCTAGTTTGCTTTATTTACTACTGCTAAAATGGGTACTCCTGAAAATACTAAGTTGTGTGACTTCACAACCACAAATAATAATGATTTATTATGCACACCTATTGCTCCACCTGCTACTACAGCAGAATTCTTTGAAATTAAACCTGCTTTACTGAATCTTGTTATGCGAGAGCAATTTTCTCGGTGTTAGTTCCGATGATGCCGCTGCCCATCTCAATAATTTTGTTGAATTGTGTGAAATGCAAAAATATAAAGATGTAGATGGTGACATTATAAAATTAAAATTGTTCCCTTTCTCATTAAGAGGAAGAGCTAAAGATTGGTTGCTATCTCTCGCCTAAGAATAGTATTGATTCATGGACTAAATGCAAGGATGCTTTTATTGGTAGATATTATCCCCCGCTAAAATTATATCGTTGAGGAGTAGCATAATGAATTTTAAACAATTGGATACCGAGCATGTTGCACAAGCATGGGAAAGAATGAAATCTTTGGTTAAAAATTGCCCAACCCATGGACTGACTACTTGGATGATCATCCAAACCTTTTATGCAGGATCTGAATTTTTCTTCGCGGAACCTATTGGATTCAGACTGCTGGAGGTACCTTTATGTCCATCACTCTTGGTGAAGCAACAAAGCTTCTTGATAATATGATGATCAATTACTCCGAATGGCACACGGAAAGAGCTCCACAAGGTAAGAAGGTAAATTATGTCGAAGAAACCTCTTCCTTGAGTGATAAGATTGATGCTATTATGTCTATGCTTGTGAATGATAGGCCTAATGTTGATCCTAATAATGTTCCGTTAGCTTCATTGGTTGCTCAAGAAGAACATGTTGATGTAAACTTCATTAAAAATAATAATTTCAACAACAATGCTTACCGAACAATTCTAGTAACAACTATAGGCCATATCCTTATAATAATGGCAACGGCTATGGTAATTCTTATGAGAATTCTTACAACAATAATAGGAATTCACCCCTGGACTTGAAGCCATGCTTAAAGAATTTATTAGTACACAAACTGCTTTTAACAAATCGTTGAAGAAAAGCTTGGGAAAATTGATATACTTGCTTCTAAAGTCGATAGTCTTGCTCGCCGATGTTGATCTTTTGAAATCGAAAGTTATGCCTAATGAAAATCATCATAATAAAATTATTACTACAGCAAATGCCATCCAAGTTAGAATTAATGAGAATATAAGATTGATGGCCGAATTGCGTGCTAGGTGGGAAAGAGAAGAAAATGAAAAAGAAGATAATATAGCTAAAGTTTGGACTATTACCACCACTAGTAATGCTAATGCTACACAAGTTGCTGCACCTCCTACTATTAATAATAAAAGAATTGGTGTTAGCAATGTTTCCACTTCTAATGCAAAGCGCGAAAAATGCACTCGAAACCGCTAAAACCGTCGAAACCGCTCGTGATAAAACTGCTGAAATTTTTTCCAACATTGGGGATGATGATCCCATTGCTTTAGATTATAATGGTTTGAATTTTGATGATTGCCATATCTCTGAAGTTATAAAGTTCTTACAAAAACTTGCTAAAAGTCCTAATGCTAGTGCTATAAATTTGGCTTTCACGAAACATATTACAAATGCTCTCATAAAAGCTAGAGAAGAGAAACTAGAACGCGAAGCTTCTATTCCTAGAAAGCTAGAGGATGGTTGGGAGCCCATCATTAAGATGAAGGTCAATGACTTTGATTGTAATGCTTTATGTGATCTTGGTGCAAGTATTTCTGTTATGCCTAAGAAAATCTATAATATGCTTGACTTGCCACCGTCGAAAAATTGTTATTTGGATGTTAATCTTGCTGATCATTCTACAAAGAAACCTTTGGGGAAAGTTGATAATGTTCGCATTACCGTTAACAATAACCTTGTCCCCGTTGATTTTGTTGTCTTGGATATTGAATGCAATGCATCTTGTCCCATCATATTGGGAAGACCTTTTCTTCGAACCGTTGGTGCTATCATTGATATGAAGGAAGGTAATATAAAATATCAATTTCCTCTCAAGAAAGGTATGGAACACTTCCCTAGAAAGAGAATGAAGTTACCTTTTGATTCTATTATTAGAACAAATTATGATGTTGACACTTCGTCTCTTGATAATACTTGATACACACTTTCTGCGCCTAGCTGAAAGGCGTTAAAGAAAAACGCTTATGGGAGACAACCCATGTTTTTACTACAGTACTTTGTTTTTATTTTGTGTCTTGGAAGTTGTTTACTACTGTAGCAACCTCTTCTTATCTTAGTTTAGTGTTTTATTGTGCCAAGTAAAGTCGTTGATAGTAAAGTTCATACTAGATTTGGATTACTCGCGTAGAAACAGATTTCTTTGCTGTCACGAATCTGGGCAAAATTCTCTGTAGGTAACTCAGAAAATTATGCCAATTTACGTGAGTGATCCTCAGATATGTACGCAACTTTCATTCAATTTGAGCATTTTCATTTGAGCAAGTCTGGTGCCTCAATAAAATTCGTCATTACGAACTGTTCTGTTTTTGACAGATTCTGCCTTTTATTTCGCATTGCCTGTTTTGATATGTTCGATGGATATTTCGATTCCATTGACTTTCAGTAGCTTTGTGCAATGTCCAGAAGTGTTAAGAATGATTATGTCACCTCTGAACATGTATATTTTGATTGTGCACTAACCCTCTAATGAGTTGTTTTGAGTTTGGTGTGGAGGAAGTTTTCAAGGATCAAGAGAGGGAGATGATACAACATGATCAAGGAGAGTGAAAGCTCTAAGCTTGGGGATGCCCCGGTGGTTCACCCCTGCATATATCAAGAAGACTCAAGCGTCTAAGCTTGGGGATGCCCAAGGCATCCCCTTCTTCATCGACAACATTATCGAGTTCCTCCCCGAAACTATATTTTTATTCCATCACATCTTATGTGCTTTGCTTGGAGCGTCGGTTTGTTTTTGTTTTTGTTTTGTTTGAATAAAATGGATCCTAGCATTCTTTGTGTGGGAGAGAGACACGCTCCGCTGTAGCATATGGACAAGTATGTCCTTAGGCTTTACTCATAATATTCATGGCGAAGTTTCTTCTTCGTTAAATTGTTATATGGTTGGAATTGGAAAATGATACATGTAGTAATTTGCTAAAATGTCTTGGATAATGTGATACTTGGCAATTGTTGTGCTCATGTTTAAGCTCTTGCATCATATACTTTGCACCTATTAATGAAGAAATACATAGAGCATGCTAAAATTTGGTTTGCATATTTGGTCTCTCTAAGGTCTAGATAATTTCTAGTATTGAGTTTGAACAACAAGGAAGATGGTGTAGAGTCTTATAATGTTTACAATATGTCTTTTATGTGAGTTTTGCTGCACCGCTTCATCCTTGTGTTTGTTTCAAATAGCCTTGCTAGCCTAAACCTTGTATCGAGAGGGAATACTTCTCATGCATCCAAAATACTTGAGCCAACCACTATGCCATTTGTGTCCACCATACCTACCTACTACATGGTATTTCTCCGCCATTCCAAAGTAAATTGCTTGAGTGCTACCTTTAAACAATTCAAAATTTATCACCTCTGATTTGTGTCAATGTTTTATAGCTCATGAGGAAGTATGTGGTGTTTATCTTTCAATCTTGTTGGGCAACTTTCACCAATGGACTAGTGGCTTCATCCGCTTATCCAATAATTTTGCAAAAAGAGTCGGCAATGGGATTCCCGATCCCGAATTAATTAACAAAAATAGACACTCCTCCATGGTATGTGATTGTTGGACTAGCACCGAAGGATTCGATTAGCCATGGCTTGAGAAAGCAAAGGTGGGGAGGAGTGTCATCATAATAAAACTAAAATAAAAAGGCACTCCTTCATGGTATGAGATTGTTGGTATGTGCACCCGAAGGATTCTAAGTTGAGCCATGGTTTGTAGAAAGAAAGGTTGGAAGGAGTGCCACCACAAAAATAAAAATAAAATGGGAGCCGCTCTTTGAAGGTTTGTCTCGGCAAGGGGGTTAGAGTGCCCACTACCATTCGTTGACAACAACAAACACCTCTCAAAATTTTACTTATTATTGACTCTCTATATGTTTTCAAAATCAAAGCTCTAGCACAAATATAGCAATCGATGCTTTCCTCTTTGAAGGACCATTCTTTTACTTTTATTGTTGAGTCAGTTCACCTATCTCTCTCCACCTCAAGAAGCAAACACTTGTGTGAACTCGTGCATTGATTCCTACATACTTGCATATTGCACTTGTTATATTACTTTACATTGACAATATCCATGAGATATACATGTTATAAGTTGAAAGCAACCGCTGAAACTTCATCTTCCTTTGTGTTGCTTCAATGCCTTTACTTTGAATTATTGCTTTATGAGTTAACTCTTATGCAAGACTTATTGATGCTTGTCTTGAAGTACTATTCATGAAAAGTCTTTGCTATATGATTCACTTGTTTACTCATGTCATTTACATTGTTTTGATCGCTGCATTCATTACATATGCTTACAATAGTATGATCAAGGTTATGATGGCATGTCACTCCGTAAATTATCTTTGTTTATCGTTTACTCGCTCGGGACGAGCAGAACTAAGCTTGGGGATGCTGATACGTCTCCGACGTATCGATAATTTCTTATGTTCCATGCCACATTATTGATGATATCTACATGTTTTATGCACACTTTATGTCATATTCGTGCATTTTCTCGGAACTAACCTATTAACAAGATGCCGAAGTGCCAGCTTGCTGTTTTCTCGCTGTTTTTGGTTTCGAAATCCTAGTAAGGAAATATTCTCGGAATTGGACGAAATCAACGCCTGGGGTCCTATTTTGCCACGAAGCTTCCGGAAGACCGAAGAGTCAACGAAGTGGGGCCACGAGGTGGCCAGAGCGTAGGGCGGCGCGGCCCCACCCTTGGCCGCGCCGACCTGTCTCCTGGGCCCCTCGCGACGCCCCTCGACCTGCCCTTCCGCCTACAAATAGCCTTCGTCGCGAAACCCCCAGTACCGAGAGCCACGATACGGAAAACCTTCCAGAGACGCCGCCGCCGCCAATCCCATCTCGGGGGATTCAGGAGATCGCCTCCGGCACCCTCGCCGGAGAGGGGAATCATCTCCCGGAGGACTCTACGCCGCCATGGTCGCCTCCGGAGTGATGTGTGAGTAGTCTACCCCCGGACTATGGGTCCATAGCAGTAGCTAGATGGTTGTCTTCTCCTCATTGTGCTTAATTGTCGGGTCTTGTGAGCTGCCGAACATGATCAAGATCATCTATCTGTAATTCTATATGTTGTGTTTGTTGGGATCCGATGAATAGAGAATACCATGTTATGTTGATTATCAATTTATATCTATGTGTTGTTTATGATCTTGCATGCTCTCCGTTATTAGTAGAGGCTCTGGCCAAGTTGATGCTAGTAACTCCAAGAGGGAGTATTTATGCTCGATAGTGGGTTCATGTCTCCGTGAATCTGGGGAAGTGACAGAAATCTCTAAGATTATGGATGTGCTGTTGCCACTAGGGATAAAACATTGATGCTATGTCCGAGGATGTAGTTATTGATTACATTACGCGCAATACTTAATGCAATTGTCTGTTGTTAGCAACTTAATACTGGGAAGGGGTTCGGATGATAACCTGAAGGTGGACTTTTTAGGCATAGATGCATGCTGGATAGCGGTCTATGTACTTTGTCGTAATGCCCAATTAAATCTCACAATACTCATCATAATATGTATGTGCATGGTCATGCCCTCTTTATTTGTCAATTGCCCAACCGTAATTTGTTCACCCAACATGCTGTTTATCTTATGGGAGAGACACCTCTAGTGAACTCGTGGACCCCGGTCCAATTCTCTATACTCGAAATACAATCTATCGCAATACTTGTTCTACTGTTTTCTCGCAAACAATCATCATCCACACTATACATCTAATCCTTTGTTACAGCAAGTCGGTGAGATTGACAACCTCGCTGTTTCGTTGGGGC
>NC_061514.1:138876825-138904061 GCF_022539505.1 Lolium rigidum
TTTGATTCTATTATTAGAACAAATTATGATGTTGATACTTCGTCTCTTGATAATACTTGATACACACTTTCTGCGCCTAGCTGAAAGGCGTTAAAGAAAAGCGCTTATGGGAGACAACCCATGTTTTTACTACAGTACCTTTATTTTATATTTGAGTCTTGGAAGTTGTTTACTACTGTAGCAACCTCTCCTTATCTTAATTTGTGCATAGTTGTGCCAAGTAAAGTCGTTGATAGTAAGGTTCATACTAGATTTGGATTACTTGCGCGAAACGATTTCTTTGTTGTCACGAATCTGGGCCTAATTCTCTGTAGGTAACTCAGAAAATTATGCCAATTTACGTGAGTGATCCTCAGATATGTACGCAACTTTCATTAAATTTGAGCATTTTCATTTGAGAAAGTATGGTGCCTCAATAAAATTCGTCTTTACGAACTCGTTCGTTTTGACAGATTCTCGCCTTTTATTTCGCATTGCCTCGTTTTGCTATGCTTGATGGATTTTTCGATTCCATTGACTTTCAGTAGCTTTGTGCAATGTCCAGAAGTGTTAAGAATGATTATGTCACCTCTGAACATGTAAATTTTGATTGTGCACTAACCCTCTAATGAGTTGTTTTGAGTTTGGTGTGGAGGAAGTTTTCAAGGATCAAGAGAGGGAGATGATACAATATGATCAAGGAGAGTGAAAGCTCTAAGCTTGGGGATGCCCGGTGGTTCACCCCTGCATATTTTAAGAAGACTCAAGCGTCTAAGCTTGGGGATGTCCAAGGCATCCCCTTCTTCATCGACAACATTATCGGGTTCCTCCCCGAAACTATATTTTTATTCCATCACATCTTATGTGCTTTGCTTGGAGCGTCTGTTTGTTTTTGTTTTTGTTTTGTTTGAATAAAATGGATCCTAGCATTCATTGTGTGGGAGAGAGACACGCTCCGCTGTTGCATATGGATAAATATGTCCTTAGGCTTTACTCATAGTATTCATGGCGAAGGTTGAATCTTCTTCGTTAAATTGTTATATGGTTGGAATCAGGAAATGCTACATGTAGTAATTGCTAAAATGTCTTGGATAATTTGATACTTGGCAATTGTTGTGCTCATGTTTAAGCTCTTGCATCATATACTTTGCACCTATTAATGAAGAAATACATAGAGCTTGCTAAAATTTGGTTTGCATAATTGGTCTCTCTAAGGTCTAGATAATTTCTAGTATTGAGTTTGAACAACAAGGAAGACGGTGTAGAGTCTTATAATATTTACAATATGTCTTTTATGTGAGTTTTGCTGCACCGGTTCATCCTTGTGTTTGTTTCAAATAACCTTGCTAGCCTAAACCTTGTATCGAGAGGGAATACTTCTCATGCATCCAAAATCCTTGAGCCAACCACTATGCCATTTGTGTCCACCATACCTACCTACTACATGGTATTTCTCCGCCATTCCAAAGTAAATTTCTTGAGTGCTACCTTTAAATTTCTATCCTCTACCTTTACAATATATAGCTCATGGGACAAATAGCCTAAAAACTATTGTGGTATTGAATATGTACTTATGCACTTTATCTCTTATTAAGTTGCTTGTTGAGCGATAACCATGTTCCCGGGGACGCCATCAACTACTCTTTGTTGAATATCATGTGAGTTGCTATGCATGTCCGTCTTGTCTGAAGTAAGGGAGATTTACCACTTATTTAATGGTTAGAGCATGCATATTGTTAGAGAAGAACATTGGGCCGCTAACTAAAGCCATGAATCATGGTGGAAGTTTCAGTTTTGGACATATATCCTTAATCTCATATGAGAAAACTAATTGTTGCTACATGCTTATGCATTAAAGAGGAGTCCATTATCTGTTGTCTATGTTGTCCCGGTATGGATGTCTAAGATGAGAATAATCAATAGCGAGAAATCCAATGCGAGCTTTCTCCTTAGACCTTTGTACAGGCGGCATAGAGGTACCCCTTTGTGACACTTGGTTGAAACATGTGCATTGCGATGATAATCCCGGTAATCCAAGCTAATTAGGACAAGGTGCGGGCACTATTAGTATACTATGCATGAGGCTTGCAACTTGTAAGATATAATTTACATAACACATATGCTTTATTACTACCGTTGACAAAATTGTTTCTTGTTTTCAAAACCAAAGCTCTAGCACAAATGTAGCAATCAATGCTTCCATCTGCGAAGGGCCTTTCTTTTACTTTTATGTTGAGTCAGTTCACCTATTTCTCTCCACCTCAAGAAGCAAACACTTGTGTGAACTGTGCATTGATTCCTACATACTTGCATATTGCACTTGTTATATTACTTTGCATTGACAACTATCCATGAGATATACATGTTACAAGTTGAAAGCAACCGCTGAAACTTAATCTTCCTTTGTGTTGCTTCAATGCCTTTACTATGAATTTATTGCTTTATGAGTTAACTCTTATGCAAGACTTATTGATGCTTGTCTTGAAGTACTATTCATGAAAAGTCTTTTCTTTATGATTCATTTGTTTACTCATGTCATTACCATTGTTTTGATTGCTGCATTCATTACATATGCTTACAATAGTATGATCAAGGTTATGATGGCATGTCACTCCAGAAATTATCTTTGTTATCGTTCACTCGCTCGGGACGAGCAGGAACTAAGCTTGGGGATGCCGATACGTCTCCGACGTATCGATAATTTCTTATGTTCCATGCCACATTATTGATGATATCTACATGTTTTATGCATACTTTATGTCATATTTATGCATTTTCCGGCACTAACCTATTAACGAGATGCCGAAGAGCCGATTCTTGTTTCTAGTCGTTTTTGGTTTCAGAAATCCTAGTAAGGAAATATTCTCGGAATTGGACGAAATCAACGCCCAGGATCTTATTTTTCCACGAAGCTTCCAGAAGACCGGGGATGATACGAAGTGGGACCACGAGGCGGCCAGACGCTAGGGAGGCGCGGCCCAGGCCCTGGCTGCGCCGGCCTAGTGTGTGGGCCCCTCGCGTCGCCCCTTGACCTACCTCTCCGACTATAAGAAGCCTTCGTCGATAATAGTTCCAGTACCGAGAGCCACGATACAGAAAACCTTCCAGAGACGCCGCCGCCGCCAATCCCATCTCGGGGGATTCAGGAGATCGCCTCCGGCACCCTGCCGGAGAGGGAAATCATCTCCCGGAGGACTCTTCACCGCCATGGTCGCCTCCGGAGTGATGAGTGAGTAGTTCACCCCTGGACTATGGGTCCATAGCAGTAGCTAGATGGTTGTCTTCTCCTCATTGTGCTTCATTGTCGGGTCTTGTGAGCTGCCTAACATGATCAAGATCATCTATCTGTAATGCTATATGTTGTGTTTGTTGGGATCCGATGAATAGTGAATACTATGTTATGTTGATTATCAATCTATCTATGTGTTGTTTATGATCTTGCATGCTCTCCGTTACTAGTAGAGGCTTTGGCCAAGTTGATGCTTGTAACTCCAAGAGGGAGTATTTATGCTCGATAGTGGGTTCATGCCTCTATTGAATCCGGGGAGTGACGAAACCCCTAAGGTTGTGGATGTGCTTGTTGCCACTAGGGATAAAACATTGATGCTATGTCCGAGGATGTAGCTATTGATTACATTACGCACCATACTTAATGCAATTGTCTCGTTGTTTGCAACTTAATACCTGGAAGGGGTTCGGATGATAACCTCGAAGGTGGACTTTTTAGGCATAGATGCATGCTCGGATAGCGGTCTATGTACTTTGTCGTAATGCCCAATTAAATCTCACTATACTCATCATATCATGTATGTGCATGGTCATGCCCTCTCTATTTGTCAATTGCCCAACTGTAATTTGTTCACCCAACATGCTATTTATCTTATGGGAGAGACACCTCTAGTGAACTGTGGACCCCGGTCCATTCTTTTACATCGAATACAATCTATACTTGTTCTACTGTTTTCTGCAAACAATCATCATCCACACTATACATCTAATCCTTTGTTACATCAAGCCGGTGAGATTGACAACCTCGCTGTTTCGTTGGGGCAAAGTACTTTGGTTGTGTTGTGCAGGTTCCACGTTGGCACCGGAATCCCTGGTGTTGCGCCGCACTACATCTCGCCGCCATCAACCTTCAACGTGCTTCTTGACTCCTACTGGTTCGATAAACCTTGGTTTCTAACTGAGGGAAACTTACTGCTGTACGCATCACACCTTCCACTTGGGGTTCCCAACGGTCGCGTGCTGTACGCTTGTCATAGGGAAACAAAAAATTTTCTAGTTTGTTATTTTCCATGGAAAGTGTTAGCCACACATTGGCCAATACACAAGGTTTGGAAAGATTTCAACAAATTTTCAATTTTATATGAAATTTTGAGTGTTTGGTCAAACCTAGGTTGACCTCATTGCACTAAGAGGTTGTCAAACCTTTTTCGAAGTGAAACTTCTGTTGTAGGGTAATGTGGTGACGCCAAATGAGACCAAGCACGTGCTCCCAATTTTCCCAATGCCGAAAATGCCCTCACTTGTGTAAATTCACATCAAACTACACCAAACCTCATGAAAAATTTAAATTTGAATTTTCCACATGAATGTCACAACATTTACTCAGTCCCACTAGTTACTGATGATTTTACATTGAATTTAGCATTTATTATGAGTTTTACTCGTTTTCTGTCATTTTTAATTAAAAAAATAAACAAACACCTAAAATTGTCGAAAAAATCTGAAACTCCTCGAGCACACATACCTACCCTTCATGACCACTCACAAAAATTTGCAGCTCAATCTGAGTCTTTGAAGTGCAGCTTGCTTGAAAAAGAGCCCTTCACCGACATGATCGATGTGGGTCCACACATGGATCGACCCAACCAACATGAGGTTTCACAAGTGTTTTCGGACAAAATCTCACATGTGTGAACAATAACATGTATATGTGGGATGTGTTCTCACATATACCTCACATGCAAAAGGTTTTACAACTTCCGGGTCGACGATTCGACCGTTATGCCGAAAATGCCCTCACTTGTGTAAATTCACATCAAACTACATCAAACCTCATGAAAAATTTAAATTTGAATTTTCCACATGAATGTCACAACATTTACTCAGTCCCACTAGTTACTGATGATTTTACATTGAATTTAGCATTTATTATGAGTTTTACTCGTTTTCCGTCATTTTTTAATTAAAATATACATGTACAGTTCCATTTTCAGAGTAATATTTTTTCTTTCACGGCAAAAACTTGTTCCCTCCAAATTGTAGTACGCCGGCTGCCAAAACGCCCAAATTTTTTGTTCCCTCCACTCCTCCCGCGCACCCCACCTATCAAATATTTCGCCCTCCCTTATATACGTCGTGCCTCTCCCGCATGATTTACGAGCATCTTAACTCCCCACCCCCCGACCTCATCCTCTCGTGCTCACCCCGATCCGGTGTCTTCGCCGGACGTTCTTCCATCTCGCATCTATCTCCCCGGCCGGTGGTCGCCATGGCCGGCAGTCGTCGAAACGTCGGGGCAAAGGAAAATCGCGCACACACGCCGAAGAAGGCGCCCAGCTCGAAGAAACACCGAGGTAAATCTGTTGGTGATCGGCTTGTTGTTGTGTTTTTCGGATGGTTCGATCGAGAGATCAGTTTTACATGTCTACCTAGCCCGTTTGACCTATATCTAGATCTTGCATATTTGATAGATCCAATCCCGACATCATACGTCTAGGGTTTATCGTTTTTATTGCAGAGACAATCATGCCATGCTATGCAATCTTTGCCATCCCGCTGCTGTACAATCTTTTGCGTAGACAATTGTTTGCCGAAACACTTAACTGAACTAATTCCAGTCGTTGCCGAAAACAGCCTGACGAGCTACAGTGAACAACCACATTGCTTCAGACTTTTATTCCTCAGTTTCAGAGGGAAGCAGAGTTTGATCTAGAATAATTGTTTGATGTTTTCTATGGATCTAGTTAGTTTGCACGTGTTTCCCAAATCAATGTGTCAATTAACTCTACATCTAGGAGGTTGATCCGGTCCAAAGGCTATCAACCAAACTACAAAACAATTGAGCCATATCTAGGTGATCACAAAACATACTTCCTTTTAAATTCTTTTCTGATTCTAATTTTGTAACCTCAATGATGCTTTTGGTGCGCATGTGCGTTAGTAACTGAGACAAGGGATTAATCAGGTAGAAATGGTGCATCCTAATTACAACTTCAAACAAAAGTAGAGGGACTTGGCTGCATCCCATTGAAAATTATTTGTTACGAGTAGATATCTAAAAGCACATGATGTCCCTTAGCGTGGCATATGCCCCCTCTTATGTTTTGTTCGCCGACATCATACGTAGACTCTTATGTTTTCAATCATTTGCTGTCTGTACAATATTTTGCAAAGACAATTATTTGCTGTTTTCTATGGAATTGGCCCCCTCTTATGTTTTGTTCACGCTCCGCTCTTCCGATTATTTCAGCGCAGACAGAAAACCCCGTCAAGCCGGCATATGAGCTTGTTAAGGAGAAACAAATGAAAGAAAATATAGAACGCATGGAAAAAGTTTTGGCTGAAAGATTTGGACCTGGCCACAAAAATCAGCAGGAATTCTCTAGTTTTGCACGTTCATTAGTGTATGGTGGGATACAAATAGGAACTAGTAACAATCTAAAGGACACAGACTGCGAAGAGAAGGAGGTCGAAGAGGACCCTTCGTACGAACCGAATCCAGAAGAGATAGCTACTGCTGATGATGATCTTCATTCAGATGAGGATCAGCGCACTGTCGGCAAAACTTCAGCTCAGGTCTGTGGAATTATGTCTGAACTATGATAGCAAATACGTATATGCTAAATGTTTCCTACTAATGTAGCCTCTACTTTGCTTGCAGATAGTTGCTTCTTCTGCAACAGTTGCAGAGAAGAAGCGATCCAGACCTGAAGTTGCACCATCCAACATTGCAACAAGATCAATGGCAACAACTGAACCTGAAGCTAGATCATCTGATGAGCTGACGGCCACTGCTGGTCAGAACACTGAAGGAGCACCCTCACCTAACCAGATCATGACATCTGGAGGCAGCAACTCATCTCCTGAGGACAATCAAATTGTAAACTTTCAGCCGCAAGGTATGAAAGTTTGTAAAAACTAAACACTGTACCGCATATTTTCATATAAAAGAGAATCATTTCATATCTCTTATTTCAGAGACATTGACAACATCTGGCGGTAGTAAGAGAAAGAGAGGTGGACGCAGACCTACCATGGGCCATGGACTACATGAGTACACAAGAAGACATGGTGGCAATAAGATGCCAATTGAATTCTCTGCTGGTGTCAGGAGACCCAAGGATTATATCCAGTCAGCAAAGCTGAGCAGTGAGGTTGGTATTCACATCCGTGAGAAAATGCCGCTTGCAACACACTGGACATAGTACAAGAAAGATGAAACTCTCAAGCATGTCATTTCTCATGCTATAAGTACAGTAGCGGTGAGTCCTGTACAATCTTGGTTTAACCTAATTACTATGCTACACGATCAACTATCTAAGAATCTACTGAGTAATGCATCACTATTTTGCAGGGAAAGTTTAGTATGGACAAAAATGATGAGGTGGCTCAAGATGTGTGCACTGATATGCTGCAAGTTAGTATTCGGCAGTTCCGATATAGGCTTAAAAATGAGTATTGGCCGAAAATTAAAAATCTCACACTGGAGCAAGCATATCTGAAGAAGCCAGATCATGTAGAAGAGAAAAGCTGGAAAAAACTGGTGAAGAGATGGTTTGATGAGAAGTACCAGGTACATAAACGTTATTCCTTTCAATAACAGCTACTGAATTCTTACATTTCTCTGATCTGGATAAATAAAATGCATGTACTGAACATAGGTAGTGTGTGTAAAAAATGGAAAGAACAGAGAAGCTGTGAAACAGTTCCATACCACTGGATCTCGAAGCTATGTTGCTCACTGGGAACTTATAGTAAGTGTTCTGAATTTCCCCATACAGTTCATACTTCTGTCATACACAGTGTACAATGGTAATGTGCATTCTACATTTTTTCAAGCAGAAGGCTAAGCAGCAGGAAGAAGAAACCTCTCCAATTGAATTTTTTAGAATCACACACACTAACAAGGATAACATTATGAGTGCTGAAGCAAAAAGTGCATATGTAAGAAATATTTCATATTAGCACAATCTTATATTTACTAATTGGAGACTCCCTACAAGCCTCTCCATTAATCCTCATGTCTAAACTACTATTTACCATCGGATAAAAAATAAACAACCACGATTGCTCCAATCGTCTCACCGCAATCTCAAATTAAATAACCGCCGGATCCCAACCAATCTATTCCTCAGCGCTCATCCTTTTCCGATCTTGGTCAGCGCCGCCGGTACCATCGGCGTCCTCTCGACCTCCGCCAAATTTAGTCGCTGCAATGGTAAGTGCATCCTCCCCACGTCTTCTCTGCTCTAGCCTGCCACGGGTTATATTTACTGCCCGTCGTCTCATGTTGTGGCCGCTACCTCGGCCTCCACAAGCCAGTGCGGCTGCATCCCAGTCTGCCGAGACAACTCCTGCAGGAATAGATTACAATTTTTTTGGACAAATGAGACGACAGAGTAGCCACCAGAGACAAGCCGCACATGTCATTGTAGGGATGGACTACGTCCTGTAGTATCCCGGTGAAAAAATTAGGCGAGCTGAATTCAATCTATTTTCCAGGCTACGTTAATTCATCTATTTCCTCATGGTCCAGCCGAGGCCAATGAACCAGTTTGGCGATCTCGAGAAACATAAATCTAACGTTGTATTCAGCAGCAGGTCAACAAGATCAATATGATGAGTGATGCCTCCACCAGCACGAATCGTCCGGCCGGCAGGAAAACGTCATTAGTCACCAGCTCTGAAGCTTCAATGTAATATACTGAAGTTTATCTCTGTCACTTTTTTTTGTCTATGATTTTCTGTTAGAACTGATTCCGTGTTTCCGAAGAACATTAGCAACAACAGGACCGATGAACACCACCAATTTATCTGACAAAGACAGAGTTATCTGATGATGATCTGATGTGGCTTACAATATACTCGCTTTAATGGCTCATCAACAGATTATGGATGAAACTATTACCTGTAAGCCTCATGTCTATCTCTAATTTTTGTACCAAGATCGTGTGATGAATTAAAAATATTTCCGAATGATAAGCATTATCCATCAGATCTTTGTCTTATCCGCATGCTACTTGATGTGGTTCATTGCTTAAACAAAGGATTTGAAGGCATGAATTGGTTAAAATAATTTGTCCGGTGCTCTAATTTCTGGATCATATTTTAGATCAATGTTTTCATGCAGGATAAAATTATTTTTGTAACTAGGCACTTGCTCTATCTCTGAACATATACATGCTAAGTATTGTAGCATGTGGAGCTTCCAGTGAAAGGGATCAGGTAACAAAATGTGTGTCTGCATAACATTAACAACTTTCAAGTTTATATTCAAGGTCATGTCCAGCTTAATCGTGTGTTTCCATGTAACGACTGATATATAGTTCTTTTCTACGGCCAACTTTGCAAGTAAAGTGTTTCGGAAATTTGTGTTCCTTTTCTTTCCTAAGGATAATGACTATATACTGAGAAGGACATTCATTCAACACAATGTGATTAAGTTGTAGGTTCATTAGCAGTGGCAGTGTGAAAAATAAAATGTTGCTGTTCAACTTTAGATATCATTCCAATTAAAAACGATTCAAAATAATAGTTGACACTATAATTGGAATTATTTAGGTCTCAGATAGAATATCCGGATTGGACTGTGAACTATACCCACTCTAATAATGTTGCTTCCCGTTTTTTTAATCAATTCTCTTTTGTTGATGTTTTCAACAAGAATGCACCTTTCTAATACAGGGCCGTGGACAACGTTCTGCATTTTGGGGTTTTCCTGCGTTCATCACACAAACAACCTGGATTGATAATTGTTCACTACTATCCATTATAACTCTTCCTCATTAATGTGTAAGTTGAATATTTCCTGAATTATGTATTCAGTTTTGTTGCCATTTAATTTGCCAAAGTTGGCTTTGTTGCTACTTTACCATACACATGTACTGATTCCTACATTTTTCAGGTCAATCTTTTCTCACAAAAGGAAGTTCTCAGAGTGTTGCTTCTTCCCAGTTTGCACCTGCACTTAAGCATTTTCTTTTATTGACTATATCAAATGTATATCCCAGCACATTTTACATTATCAGATTTAATGCTAGATAATCGGATGCCGAACTAAATTTCCCTTTCTCATATTTAAAAAAATTATTTGCATACAATACCTCATAAATCTCTATCTCAACTGAATGTTTTCTTCACTCAAATATATTTTGTAGTATTGCATACATTTTCTTGGTAGAGTGTCCAATTCCCTTCCTTTGATTGGGAGTAGTTAATTAACCATCATTTTGTATATTTTTTTTAGTCACTGGAGGCTCTCTATCAGTTATCGTAGTTATGGTAATCTACATCTTCTTCTCGGTTATAGAGAAGTATGATAAGTTTACAGTTAGGGTTATATATGAGCGTAGGAGTTTACTATTAATTAGGACACCACGTCTCACTGGCTCCCTCTCCTTAAACATCAAAATAAGTAAACTGAATGTAAAAAAGTCCAAGGAATCTTTTATTTGTCAGATTAAAATAGTATATGGCTAAAATATATGTTTGTTTGCACAAGATAAAAAGACATGCAACAGGCTCCATAAGTAGGAAAATTCATATGAAATGCAGTGAAAATGAACCCCTATGAAATGCAATCTAACGAATCAAATAACCCACGTTGAGAAATGAACTTTCTAAGAGAAAACCTCAACGAAAATCTTTTTTAGAATAAAAAATGAAGAAGATATTGGTGTAATCTTTTAAAAAATGACGAATTAACATGTAGTGAATTTGCTTCCATATAGTGACCAATACGCTTGCATGTAGTTAGTTGTAATCTTTAAATAATGATTATTTTTAATTTCTCATCAAGTAATTATAAGTATTAATAAAAGTTCCAATGATATATCTCTATATAAAACAGTTTAGGCCATGCGGAAGCACGGGTTGATGACTAGTATAATATAATCCAGTTTTGTATGTTGTCCATGCAATGATTGTAATCTTTATGCAGGATAAAATGGTGGCAAAAAAACGGCGCCACGCAATGAAGATGAACCTGATTTGACTGATTTGCAAATTGTTCAGCTAGTTCTGAGCGAGAAAAGCCCATCCACCACCTGCAACAGCACATTCCTACCAAGATTGGGCGTCGCAACAAGCTCCAGGAAGTCTTCTGTCTCAGCTACACGCATCCGAGAGCTACAACAAAGACTGGCAGAAGAAGAGCAGAACTCCATACAGGCAGCTGAAAGGTACCACAGTGAGATGCAGGCAAGACTGCAAGAACAAGATCAAAAATTTGAAGAGATCAGGAAGAAGCAGGAGGAAGAACTTGAAGCTCTGAAGAAAGCCCAAGAAGAAAAGACTTTGGCTTTTGAAAAGAGGCAGAGAGAAACGGATGCCGTGCTTAATTTGCTCTTGAGGACATCCCAGCCACCATCCATGTCTGAATCCCAGGGCACTGATCTATTGCACCACCGTCCTACAACATTATTAATCATAGGTCTTTTAATTTCTTTGTGTTCCAATTGTAATTTTTCTTATGAATCTTTCGGTCTGTGAGAGACATATATACTTCTTATGCCACCATTTATGCATGATATTTATTGTCTATTTTTTCATATTTCGCCAGTTTTTTTGTTTCCCAAATTTCGCAAATAATTCAAATGCTCTCAAATTTTGTCAAATTCAAAAGGTGACGGAAAATGTCACAACATCACTATTAAATGAAACCACGTGGCACCAATTTCTGGTCCCACTTGTCAGAATTTGTGGGTCCCACCAGTCAGCATTATTGGGACCCATATGTCGGCAACAATCTGGTCCCACTTGTCTGAATTTTGTGGATCCCACCGGTCAGAATATTGAGGGTCCAGCTTGTCATAATTTTGTGGGTCCCACCATGTCAGCGCCGTCGGACCATGTTGTCAGAAGCCAAATGGGACCCACATGTAAGGCCACGTATGCTTTTTTGGACCAATCAGAAACTTCCCAAGATTTAGATATTGACGAAAGTTGCAATTTTTCGTGATAAACCTGTCTGTCAACAATAAACCTTCGATGTTGACGAATTTGCAGGTCGTCACCATCAAACATTTGACGTTGACGAAAAAATGCATACCATCACCCCCGATATTTTATGACGGAGCTTCCTTGACGAACCCCATGACGATCAAATTTCGTCACCGCGAAGTAATGCTTGATGAAAACTGACCTTCAAATGACGAAAGTGATTTGTCAAAAAAATGTTTTCCTTTGTAGTGAAAGCGAAATGTAAGTGTGATAAACAGCACAACATACTGTGAATGAGTTCTACTTCTTATCTCCCAATTGTGCCTTAGTGAAAATTCTACTAGAATACCCCACCAAAGAAACTGTAAACTCGCTTTTACCCCTTTTTAGGCAATTTTACCCACGAGTATGGTTTTCCGTGGGTACCGTACCCGCATGAGCAGGGTATGTGTACACTTTTATGCCCATGGATAGTACTCATATACTACCCGTCAAGTCATGCGTAGGGCACGAGTATAGCCTCGTACCCGTGGGTATACACATACCTTGCCCGTTTATTGTAAATTTTCTACGTGACATGTCTATTTTTGTTGACTTATAAGTTAGAATACGAGAATGTGATTATTATATCTTGTTAATTGTTATGTACTCAACTACGTGTTATTGAGTTGAGATAATTCATTGTTTAATCAAATTTGTTATCAATAAATTTAAAATTGCGAGTGAATTTTGTACAATTTAACCTACCCACTGGGTACCCAATGAAATGGGTATGCGTACCCGCCAAGTATGGGTATGGGTAAAGTTTTATACCCATGGATACGGGTATGTCCGATGTTTGTACCCATTGACTATATGGGTATGGATATGATATTGCTCTACCTGCCTATACCCTACCCATAGCCATCCTTAGGTAGGACTGACATGTTAGGTCAAATGTGGTGCACAAGTTATGGGTGAACTTTGGAGGGCATCATCAATTATGCCTAGCCTTCTCTTTTTTCATCCGCGCCTTTCCTCACTATCTTCATGGTATCCTCAAATCCCGATCATTACCTCACACAGTCACACCTTTTCCACATAGACATGCATTACAGAAAGATATCTTAACGTTTTTTTAATGGGGTAATCTGTATGGTTTTTTAGTAGATGGGTTTTCACAATTAAACTTTGTAATTCACTCAAGAAAAAAACACAGCCATATGCATCATCTTCTATCATTTATTGATGCGTCACCTAAACTTGGTGAATAAACCTATAGCCTCTATCGAGTCTAGCCTCTATCTTCTTAGTCTATAGCTAGGTGCACCATTAGCCACAGCTCCACCTGCTTCAAACAAACCACGCCTCACTGGTTTAATTATCACGAGTATTAGGCTCGGTGCATAGTGAATGAGTGTATGCACTATTAAGTCCACTAAGTGCATCTCTAGTTGGTGCAGAGAGTGAAATAACTGAAGTTCCCAGATTTAGGGAGGTCGAGGGAAGTGAAATTCGCTCCCAAATTTTAGAGAGACTACACAGAGAAAAACACAACCTTAGACTACAGGAGCCGTTGCGACTCCTCCACTATGTCAATCACTCGTAGATATTGACCTTGATAAGAAGCAATTTCATTTCTGACACAAAGAAAATACACGTAATTCATGGATTTCAGAATTGAAACGTTCATTTGAAAAAAAACATAATCATACTATTTATTAGGAGCATTTTGAATGTGAGCTTCCAGTGTCACTCATAGCTTGAAGTAGCCTTGGCATGGGGGGCACGCTGACTTCAGCCAGCCCCTCAAGAATCTGAACCACCTCTCCCATTGCCGGTCGATCAAACTCATTATCCTGGATGCACCAACATGCAACTTTGCAAGCTCTTTCAGCCTCATCCAAATTGACGTCACCATGTAACGTGCGATCCACCAAGCTCCCAATGCTGGGGCCGCCTTCGAGAAGCTTGCAGGCAGCATGCACAGGGAAATAAACACCATAGTCGGCACCGCAAGAACACGGCGCAGATGAGTTCCTCCTCCCTGAGATGATCTCCAGCAGCACCATCCCGTAGCTATAAACATCGACTTTCGCTGTGATTGCAACACCACTAATCCATTCAGGCGCGAGGTACCCTGCAGTTCCTCTCACCGTGGTCAGCACCCGGCTGAAATCCCTTCCTAGAAGCTTCGCCATCCCGAAGTCTGCAATCTTTGGAGCAAATGAAGCGTCCAGGAGGATATTTTCTGGCTTGATGTCACAATGTATGATGCAGTCTTGGCAGCTCCCGTGCAAGTATGCCAATCCTCTAGCAACTCCGAGGGCGATTTGGTACCTGGTATGCCATGGCATCGTGGCATTGCTCTGGAATAAATGGAGATCAAGCGAACGATTTGGCATGTGTTCGTACACAAGCAACCTCCTGCTACCCTCGCAGCAAAATCCAAGCAATCTGACTAAATTGATGTGGTGAATGATTCCGATTGAGCTCACCTCCGCCCTGAATTGCTTCTCTCCTTGATAAGCATGGTCAAGCCTCTTCACTGCTATAGCTGTGGAGTCACTCAAAGACCCCTTGAACACACAACCAAAGCTGCCTCCCCCGAGCTTCTCAGAGAAACTTTCAGTTGCACGTTGCAAATCAACGTAACGAAATGTGGCGATACCATTGCCACCTTGACCCTTGTTCAGTATGCCACCAGAAAACTTTCTTCTGTTCCTCCTCCAAATAAGCAGTAGTAGGATCAGTACTGCTGCTAACAAGCCTAGCGCAGCAATGGACACACCAAAGATAACCCCAAAAATGACTCCTCTTCTGATGGCTTTCTGAGTGAGAAATTCTTTGGCGGCAAGGCGAAGGTAAAGAGTTCCTCCATCTGCGCTGGAAGTGTAACTACATTGTATTTGCCTTGTGTTAAGCAATTCATTGTGCCAGATAAAGCATCCACCATTCCCAAAGGAATATGCAGTGCAAGAACAGTCACTCAAGCAAACCTGTGCACATTCACCAGAACTAGCAGTAGTTTGCATACTATGGTAATTTTGGGGTAATTTAACACATGTCATAGAGTAGAACCTATCTGTTGAACTTGTGCTTGATCTGTTGCTGCAGTCTAACGGAGTGTTTCTCAGGCACCCACCAGTTCTGTCATCTAGCTCCCAATCCCTGGGAGATCTCACGGCGAAGCCCTTCATACAACTGCATGATGGCAGCGCATTGTCATTGCAGATGCTAGAAGGTCCGCAGGCCGCATGGACATCACAATGAGCTTTGGGTTGGGCAAACACCATCATCCAACTCTGTGAGCTTTCTAGCCAAACGATTGTCTTTGCCTGACCCGAGGTATCCAAATAGTTACGGATAATCATGGATTCATCATATGATGCATACATGAAATACTTCTCTTGATCATTGGCGACAAATGTAAAATTGACAAAATAGCCACTCGACATCTCTGGCATCAAGGCAAAGTATTTCCCATTCCAGGCACCGCTGGACCAATATGGCACGGAAGAGTTCAGTCGTGTAAGGAGGTACTGGTCGACACCACCGGGGTCTAGCTCCTCACGGTATAAACCAGTGGCTGGGTCGACCAAGTTTTTCCAAGAAACCAGGCGGCGGTTCAGGCCGGTGACCTTGTCCCATCCCAGTTTCGCCCCAGGCAAAAATGTGTCCGTGGGGTAGTCGAAGCTCTGCCATAAGATTTCTGATGAGTTTGAAGAACTCTGCAGGATGAGGTTCCCACTGTTCAAGAGGACAGCGATGGTGTCAGTGGTTGTGATTGTTGCCTGAGATGACCAGATTATGGTGTTGCCAGGCCGATCCAAGATGACAAGGTTGCCATCATGAGAGATTGTGAGCTCTAGTGAGGTGGTGTTCTGCTTGATTGGGTTATCCCTGTTTGCAACCCACGCTGAAGTAAATTTGGGGACAGTGTTGAACCATATGCCCATGTACCAGTTGGACTCGCTGCCAGTCTCGAAGAAGCCAAGTGCGTACCTGCCATTCGGGGAGACCAGCTTGTCGCCGCTGACGAGTGGCTGGGCAGCGGAGATGGTGTCCGTCGTGGCAGAACTTGCAGCGGCGTGTAAGCTGAAGAGTGCTGCGAACAGAAAGAGGAAGAGGGTCATGATGAACTGAGGGAGAAGGATAGCTTGTGGTTGCAGAGACTGCAGCTATAGTAGTAGGGTGGATGCTCTGCTCGATCGTCATAGGAAAAATATAATTAAGCATGGTAATTAAGGTCAAGCACAAACGCCATATTAGTAGAGTCAAAAAAGGTCGCTGTGATGATGTTGATTCAAGCTTAAATTAAGGATGAACGGAACAACTATGGAATGCATGGACTGACCGGTTCGCCACAAGCTAAGCCGTTGGATCAATATATTTGAACACTTGATCTCACTTTTAGGGTTCAACATACTATACCATGAAAGATCGATATGCCGAAAGTATTTTTTACTAGTGGAGAAAAAACAAAAGTCAGCATGGAGATTTATGATCTTCAAATTTATATTAGGAATGTGTTTGTAGAATGTCAGAGGATTTGCAACTTGCGAAAACTACTGATTAGACCGAGTCAGGTGCGCGAACTGTCCCTGCTCAATGAATTGAAAACCAATATATAGCTGATTAACGATTGGATTCTTGAGCTTGATTACTTACCGTGGTGGGTGAAGGGATTTTGCACCATCTAAAAATGCAACTTGGGAGGACATTTTAAGCAGTAGACTTGTGAAACTCACGGCATTTTACCAAGAGGTCCATCAGCTTGAGCAAATCAGAGGCTCGTCAACTTGAGGTCATGCACATCGATTCCCTGAAGATCCATTCGGTCTCTGTCAGACAGAAAACAACATTTGCCGGCCTGCTGATAATTGGTAGTAGAGGCGCGAAGCAATTTTGGCTTTATACTTTTGGTAAAGTTTCATTTGTTTGTCAGCCCAACTGCTCCTGCGTGAGGTTTGACTGACGAGTGAAGATAGCCGTGTCTTATTGACGAGCAAAGCTTCCCACAAAATTATCCATCTTAATCTACCTCGACAGTCTCCATCATTTGACGCTTGCCGTGCCCTGGAGGTTGCGCACCAAATTTTTTCGATAAAGGGAATATATTAATATCGAGAGATACCAATTACACCCAGCCTCTCCAACAACGCACCACCCTAATGGCACTACGGATGCACACAGCCAAAAAAGAGAAAAGAAAACTAAGAAACAAAAGTCCCACTACAGTGTCTCGGACCTAACAACAACAATACATCCACCACCATGACAACACCTGAATTGCAGACTCTCCAAAAAACGACGCCTCCAAGAAGGGAACAGTGCTCCAACACCGTCGTCGCCCGATCAAAGATCTTAGGTTTTCACCCTGAAGATAGTCCCCACTCTCAAAACAATGCCCCCACCAAGGTCACTGCCAGGCACAACCAGTTAAGGCCGGACCTTGGGTTTTCACCCCGAAAGGTAGGACTCGCGCTTCACATGTGTTGTCGCCCCCACTTTCATACCGCTGATGTGAAGCCCAGATACCAAGCAAGCCCCTCAACAGCGCGGAGACTTGAACCTCCCTTAGCTAGTCCTCCCCTCCGGCCTTCATGAAATTCTCTTCTTCTGACTTTCATCATGGATCCATAGTCACCTGGTGTCAACACAGAAAAAGAGCTTCACGCCGCTCCCTCCAGAACCAAACGGTCGGAATAAAAGCATGGGTGCGCGCGACCGAATACCACCCGATCCAGCGAACTCCAGACATAAGATGCACTGTTCCATTCGCCGGCAGAACCTTCCGGAACTCATCACTCCGGCTCGATGAAGAAGATCAACCTCCAGAAGGTCTCCGTCTTGGCGCGTGAGAAACCCTAGGACCACCGCCATTACACAGGCCGAGCCCCCACGCAAACGGCCATCCTCGTCGCCTGTCACACCGAAGATCCGGCAAGACGAACGACCCTGGGGTGCGGGAACCAGCAGGCTACACAGCCGCGATCAGCCCTGGTCGCACCGCCACCGGCTGCACTGAGGCCACCGCCGGCAGCAACCACCGAGGACCGCCGCCGCCGTAGCGCCTTCTCCGCAACCCTCCGCCGATCGATCCACCGCCCTACGCCCCTCCGCGCCGCCATAGGACGACGGGCCTAGATGGGGGACCTAGACCCGCAGCGAAGCCACCACCATCAGCGAGTTGCGCCGCCGCCGCCAGGCTGGGGACGCCGCCCCAATCTCTGCCAACGCCGAGATCCGCCGATGCCGCCCCAGCCGCACCGAAGAGCCGCCGCCGCTCCTCCACCCCAGCACCTTCGGCGCCAGGGGCCGCCGCCACCGCGGCAGATGCCGGCGGCAGCGGCGGGAGGGAGCCTGCTCGAGGGGAGGGGGGTGTGGAGGTTGGGCTTGGCCCCCCGGCGGCGCCCTGGGGAGCGCCACGGGAGGGAGGGAGGGAGGTTAGGGAGGGATGGGCGCGGAGGACTCGCTAGGTGTGTCTACACCCAGTGTACTAACAGGCTCCCAGTTGCGCACCAAATACAGTTCCTCGATCAATGGCTGTCCACGCCTGCAAGAGCTTGTCTTGAGTGCTGTCGCCGCCGTGAGAGCCAGGAGCCTTGCTTCTGCTTCACCAAACAGACGAGTAGCTTGCCGACGCCGAGGAGTGTGTGGACCGACCAGGCAACCAGCTCAAACGGTTCGTCATGCTTGCCGCACGGCGCGCCACCCGCAACGACAACTGAACTGCCCTGCGTGGGGAAAAATGCTTCAGGCCTGCGTGGGAAAAAATGATCGTTTCGCTCTCTGCACGCGACCAAGGGCGCAGCGCCCACGTCCTCGCCGGTCTCCTCCCTTGCCAGATGGCATCCCCAGCTGTCGCGGGCGGTTCTTTTTTTTTTTTTAAAAAAAGGGGGTCCCCCCCCCATTTCCATTAAAGAAACCAAATTATCTTCTACAGGAAAAACAAGAAAAGGAAAAATAAAATAAAACAGTACAGCATTTGGAACTCTTAACATCCTGCCCACATATCTCTAGTGAGCCAAACTGAACGACACACAGCTGACTAATATAGTGAAATCAAACTCTTAGGCGACAAGCGAGTATGAAGAACCAGAAGGTTTCAACAGAAAGAAGCAGACGTCCAGCACCATCTTTCTTCATCTTGTTAGCCGCTGCACTTCCGGTCTCCACCCCTGCGCCGCTCTGAATGCTTCACTTGATAATCGCACGAAAAACTTGGCTCCCCAGCTGAGAGCATTTTGACTTTCATCCTTTACCTGTAAATTTGCCCAGTCCAAAATCAAACGCCCAATTTGATTGGTGACCACCAGAGAATCATTTGGTCTAATTTTTCGGAAACATGCATTATTACGCATTTTCCATATAGCCCAAAGGATCGCAGCAATCCCAACTGAAACCATATGTTTATCCTTCTTCCTAAACTTCTTCAGCCAACCTCCCAGTAAATGTTGCAGATGTGGGAACCTCTGCAGAACATTATCTGTCAGTGTGCGGTGAAATTTTAAAATGTGCAAACCAGTCGATAAAACCATATGAAGTGTGACCCCTTTTGTTTCACAGATGTCATAGAGATTTTTAAAACTGGCCTCGAAGGAATCAAACCCAATCCAGTGATCTTCGCAGAAGCGCGTCCTTTTTCCATTACCAATTTTGCGAGTACAGAGGGCATAAAAAATATCACGAACTTTTAATAAACCTCTCCAAAACCACGCATCTCCATTGTTGATCCTAACACCACTCATAGTTTTATTTTTAAGATATATATTATAAAGAACTCCCCGCCAAAGCCCTTGTGTCATCTCTAGCTTCCTAATCCATTTGCACAGCAAGGCAATATTCATACAACCTAAATCTTTAACACCCAAGCCCCCATTTTCCTTTGGCGAGCAAAACACCGACCAACGAATTAGATGATATTTTTCGATACCTTGATCTTCTCCCCATAAGAGTCGACCACCAAAGTAATCCATACGTTTTTTAACTCCTTTGGGCAAGGGATAAAAAGACATCATGTGCACAGGAGTATTGTCGAGCTAGATTCAGTTAGGATTAGTCTCCCTCCAATTGGTATTAACTTCCCTTGCCAACAGCTTAGTTTACCCTCCATACTTTCTTCCGCTTTACCCCAAGATTTGTTCAACAACTTTGTTGCATCTACCGGAATTCCCAAATATTTCATAGGAAAACAGCCTGAAGCACGAGAAGATCAAGCTATACTGATCCTTCTTGTCGACAGCCTCTCCAAAACAATATAGCTCACTTTTGTTATAATTAATTTTAAGTCCCGACATCTGTTTAAAAGTACAGAGTAGAATTTCAAATTTTGAGCGCTAGATATGTCATCTTTAATGAAGAACACGGTATCATCAGCGAGAACCAACCTGAGGTTGGGTGGTTAGGAGGATGGTTGTATCCCCAGCCCACCAGAGTTCAAACCCCAGGTTTGACATCTGTGTGTCTCATAAAAGGCGGAATATTCATTCAGTGGGAGGCGACGTTCCCGTCTTTCAGAGGTGCTCATAGGGGTAGGGTGTGCGTGTGTGCGTTCATAGGGGTGAGTGTATGCGCGTGTATGTGAGCGCCTACGTTTGTACTGTGTTTCTCAAAAAAAAAAAAAAAAAAAACACGGTATCATCAGCATACTGCAACAACACCAAACTCCCCTCCACCAAGTCAGAAACAAATCTTTAATTAGTCCCAAATTTTTTGCGCTCTCCATTATAATAGCCATCCCATCGGCAGCTAAGTCATACAACAAAGGAGACAATGGGTCCCCCCTTGTCGCAATCCTTGGTATGTTTGAAAGTAAGGTCCAATACAATTGTTTACTTTAACCCCCACCTTACCACCCAGCACCATTTTCATGATCCAATGACAAAAGATATCAGAGAAGCCCTTGATCTTGAGCATCTGATAAATGAGAGGCCACTTAATTTTGTCATAAGCTTTCTCGCAGTCGACTTTAAACATTATCCCATAATTTTTTCCCCGAATATAATGAGTTCAGCGTTTCATGTAAGATCAACACCCCTTCCATAATATATATTTTTTAAGGAAAGTTGTCTAGGTGGATCCCACAACTGGGTCCACCACAGGGAAAGTCTATTCATCAACAGCTTGGTGATATTTTAAAGCTAACAATTCAAGAGACAAATAGGACGAAATTTCCTTATATATGTTGGATCATAGCACTTGGGAAGAAGTGTAATAACCAATTTAGACGGGATATATCAAAGCTTCCCTTGTGGAAAGTCCACAAAATGTGCCATCCAAATCCTCCTTGATTAGTTCCCAAAATTTCTGGTAAAAATCAATGGGAAAACCATCTGGGACTGTCGATTTATTATGCGCCATTTCAAATACGACCTTTTTTTAGTTTAGTCATTGAGAAAGGCTGTGTAAATTGAAAAGCTATCTCAGGATCAATTGTTGAGATGTTCCCAGATTACAAAAATATATTAGACACTTGAGGCTGACCAAACAAATTCTTATAAAAATTGGTAATTTGTGCCTCCAAGTTTTTTTTTGTCCATCAATAACCTCCCCGTTTTTTTCTAAATTAATAATTGTATTAGTGTCTACCATTTGCTTTTGCATGAAAGAACTTAGTATTTCCTTCACCCTCTTTAATATCTGTGACTTTTGCCCGTTGAATCCATTTAAGTTCCTCCTGTTTTAATAAACGAGCTAATTGAGCTCTGATGGGCTGCTCTTTTATAATAAGTGTAGGTTGACGACCACGCGCGGGAGGCGACACAAGGTCCTCCTCCGCCGCTGCCTGTTGCAGAGCAGTTGCATGACGCGCTGCTTCGTGTGCTTGTTTCGCCATGCGTTCTTGCAAAAGGGTGCAGATTATCGACATGTGCGACTGGGGATTTTGTACCTAGATCTATGCTTATGGTACCAATTGTCAGGGTACTGCTTTGGATTTGAAGTTTATTCATAGTAAACTAAACAGTAAGCTAGAGATCTATGAAGAAATAAGCAGAAATAGAAAGGCGTGCCTGCCATCTACCCCTTTATATACCAGCTCGGAGCCACGAGTTTAAGTGCTTAATTATTACAGTCATTAGCCATCATTGGCGCTAAAAGTACTTAATATGTTATACAAACATAGTCCCTGGATCTCGACTGAACCGGTACACTTGCATCCTGGCCGCTCGTTAACTGAACATATTCAGGTATTGCTCGACAGGCCAATGCCTGAAGATCTTGTAGCGAGGCTGTGAGAGATGTTAGCAACTCGGTCTTTGCAAGACCTTTTCCATTTTCAACTTACTTTAGCTACAGGAACAGTGATCTTACACACGACTAGACCACGTCGTCGCCATGTCGTCGATGTTGTGCATTTGATCAGCAAATTAACAGTCTGGTATCCTGCATCAGCATTTACAGCTTGTTTTTTCACTCCACTTGTATGGTGGTTGTGCTTTGACTAGTTGGCTTCACCATGTTTATTTACGGTTATCTGCACTGTCCACCCATCCTGCACCTGCATCCTCTGCAACTGCAAGCTCGGTCTTCCCTCTCACTTAATCATGCCGATCACTAAAGGTCTTTCCCCGGACCTATGGAGGGTGTGTTAGGAACTCTGCCGTTCGTAAGTTCGTAACCTTGACCATTTTCAATTTATTTTTATGTTGAATTGATCACACGCATCTCCACCGTGAATGCTGTCAGCAGTTGGTGATCTTTAAATTAATTCTAGCATCCTACATCACCATTGAAACATGTTTTCTATAAACCAGTTAATTTTATGGTTACGACTTGACTGCCCTGTTGGCTTTACCATGCTTATTTCTGGCAATAACCACCGAGCACCCATCCTACATTACTACTACACCAGCAGCCTATGCAACCGCAAGCTCCCATTTTTCCTCAGTTCACCATGCCTCTTCTCCTCCTTGTTTTCACCCTGCTCTTCCACCACCAACACATCGCTGCCACAAGCTCTGCCACGACAGACACCATCTCAGCTGGCCAACCACTTGGCAGCAGTGACAAGCTCGTCTCCGGGAATGGCAGGTACGCGCTCGGCTTCTTCGAGACAGGAAGCGAGTCCAACTGGTACATGGGCATATGGTTCAATACAGTCCCCAAGCTAACCCCAGCATGGGTGGCAAATAGGGATAACCCAGTCAAGAACACCATTCTGCTGCAGCTCGCAGTCTTCCATGATGGAAACCTTGTCATCTTAGACAAATCTAAAAACTCCATAATCTGGTCTACCGGAGCAAACATCACAACCAATGACACCATCGCTGTCCTCTTGGACAGTGGAAATCTCATCCTTCACAATCCCTCAAACCCATCAGACATTATGTGGCAAAGCTTCGACTACCCGACAGATACATTTTTCCCCGGGGCAAAACTTGGATGGGACAAGGCCACCGGCCTGAACCGCCGCCTTGTTTCTTGGAAGAACTCAGTCAACCCAGCTACTGGTACATACTCTGAAGAGTTAGACCCCAGTGGTGTCGACCAGTACCTTCTTACAGCACTGAACTCTCCCATGCCATACTGGTCTAGCGGTGCCTGGAATGGCCAATACTTTGCCTTGATGCCAGAAACGTCAAATCGTCTCTTAGTCAATTTTACATTTATCAACAATGATCAAGAAAAGTACTTCATGTATACCCTAGACGATGAAACCATGGTTATCCGTAATTATTTGGACATGTCAGGTCAAGCAAAGGCATATATGTGGCTAGAAAGCTCGCAGAAGTGGGTACCGATGTTTGCCCAACCCAAAGCCTGTGATGTCTATGCAATCTGTGGACCTTTCACAGTTTGCAATGATAACACGATGCCAGCTTGCAATTGTATGAAGAGCTTCACCGTGAGATCACCGAAGGACTGGGAGCTGGATGATCGAACCAGTGGGTGCACGGCAAATGCTCCGTTGGAATGCAGTAGCAACAGAAGCACAAGCTCAGCAGACAGGTTCTACTCTATGCCATGTGTTGGACTGCCACAAAATGCCCAACGCATGCAAGTTGCTTCTAGTGCTACTGAATGTGCACAAGTCTGCCAGAGTGACTGTTCATGCACCGCATATTCTTTTGGCAATAGTGGATGCTCTATTTGGCACAATGATCTGCTTAACGTCAGGCAACAAGAATGCAATGGCATTTCTAGCACAGATGGAGAAATTCTTTATCTACGCCTTTCGACCAAAGAAACTCTAACTCACAAAGCCAACAGAAGAGGATTGATTGTTGGTACAAGTTTTGTTGTTGCTGCTTTAGGTTTGTTAGCACTGGTCGTACTGCTGGTGTTTTGGAAGAACAAAACCATGTTCTCTGGTGGAATATTAAACAATGCTCAAGGTTTTGATGGTATCACTGTGTTTGGGTACACTGATTTGCAGCGTGCAACCAAACATTTCTCTGAGAAGCTAGGGGGAGGCAGCTTTGGTTCTGTGTTCAAGGGTTCTTTAAGTGACTCAACAACCATAGCGGTGAAAAGGCTCGACCATGCTTATCAAGGAGAGAAGCAATTCAGGGCCGAGGTGAGCTCCATTGGAATCATTCACCATATCAATTTAGTCAGGTTAATTGGTTTTTGCTGCGATGGAAGCAGGAGATTGCTTGTTTACGAGCACATGCCAAACCGTTCCCTCGATCTCCATTTATTTGAGAGAAGAACCACAATACCCTGGAATTCTAGATACCAAATAGCCCTGGGAGTTGCTAGAGGATTGGCCTACTTGCACGAGAGCTGTCAAGACTGCATCATACACTGTGACATCAAACCAGAGAATATCCTTCTTGATGCTTCGTTTGCTCCAAAAATTGCAGACTTCGGGATGGCCAAGCTTTTGGGAAGGGATTTTAGCCGAGTACTGACTACAGCGAGAGGAACTGCTGGGTATCTTGCGCCTGAGTGGATCTGTGGGGTCGCAATCACACCAAAAGCCGATGTTTACAGCTACGGGATGGTGTTGCTGGAGATCATATCTGGGAGGAGGAACTCACGTCCATCATGTGCTTGTGATGGTTACCATGATGACTACTTCCCTGTGTATGTCGCGCGCAAGCTTCTTCAAGGAGACACAGGGAGTTTGGTAGATCACAGGGTATATGGTGATGTCAATCTTGATGAGGCTCAAATAGCTTGCAAGGTTGCTTGTTGGTGCATACAAGATAATGAATTTGATCGGCCAACAATGGGACAGGTAGTTCATATTCTCGAGGGGTTAACTGAAATCAGCGTCCCCCCAATGCCAAGGCTACTTCAAGCTATCACTGGCACTGGAAGCTCACATTCAACATGCTCCCAGTCACTTAGTGTTCACTATTCTAATTCATGAGCTACTTGTACTTCCTTGTGTCTCAAATGATCTTCCTTTTGTAGAGATAATTGCGAGCAACATTGCAAACAGTCATTGCTACCAAAGTTCTCAAATTCCCTTCCAAAAAGAGTTCTCAAATCTATTTACTTGCATTCTGTATTAATTAAAACCATGGTTAGCAGGTTAGGTGCTAAAGTAAAGAGATGGTTAGGTGATCTCTGTTAAAGAAGAAGGAAAGATTTTTCAGGTTATGTGCATGTTGAATGCGATCTTCCGGCGATAGCTTCAAGTAGCCTCGGCATCGGAGGTGTGTCAACTTCAACAAGACCTTCAAGAATCTGGACCACCTTTCCCATCATTGGGCGTTCGAACTCCCTGTCCTGAATCACTTTTGCTTCGGTGCCCTCCCCCTCCCCCCCTTCGTTCAAACTGTAGTGAACTAGAACACATGAAGAGCCAAGATATCTTCTTACCTCTTCGTAACCAGGGGCGCAATGATTAAAAGTGAATAAAAAGACATAAGTACAGGCCATAGAGTAGTCTGTACGGTCCGTTTAGGTCTAGTATATGGACCGAAGCAACCTCGTCCTGAATGCACCAACAGGCCACCTTGCATGCCATTTCAACCTCCTCAATGCCAACATCGCTGTTTAACCTTTCATCCACGAAGCTCATGACATCTCCCTCGAGAAGCTTGTGCGCCACCTGGATAGGGAGATAAACGATGCCGTCACCATCGCAGCTGCATATTTCGTGTGCGTTCATTCTCCCGGATATGATCTCTAGTAGTACCATCCCGTATCCATAAACATCGACTTTCGGCGTGATAGTCACTCCACTAATCCATTCAGGGGCAAGGTACCCAACAGTGTCCCTCGTTGTAGTTATGCCCCGGCTAAAATCCCTTGTGAGAAGCTTTGCCATCCCGAAGTCGGTAATCTTAGGAACGAAGGATACATCAAGAAGTATGTTATGCGGCTTGATATCACAGTTTTTTTTCGATAAAGGAGCATAGCCCCAGCCTCTGCATCAATAGATGCACACGGCTTGCTTTATTAAAACAAAGTATAAAGTGTTCAAGTCACAAAAGATTCATCTTTAGTTATTACAATCATGGAAAAGCTAGGGTCGATACATGGGTCAACCAGCTGAAAATTATATGGCACTCAGAAAAGCTATGCATTTGCTAATCTATTAAGATGCCGCCACCCAGTAGCTTGGAAAAAGAATTCCTGAGCAACCACTAGCATCCGGTTGCATCCAATAACCATATCCTCCAGCTGCTCCGCTGGGAGAAGGAAAACCCATTGCTGAATTGAATGAGCAGCTCGCCGGATAACCTGCAAAAAATTAGTTCCACTTTGCTCGTTAAAGATAATATCATTTCTAGTTCTCCAAATAGCCCAACAAATGGCTGAAACACCAATTCGAATTTTTTGTTTATCATTCTTCCTCACACCATTCAGCCATCTACCAAACATATTAGTAACATTAGCTGGTGGTGAAATATTATATGTAAAGTACATCATTCGCCATATTATCTTCAAAAAAGGACAATGAATAAACAAATGATTAACAGTTTCCATGTAATCACAAAACCAACACTTTTGGCTACCTTGAAGGAGATATGCCCTAGAGGCAATAATAAAGTGGTTATTATTTATATCTTTATGTTTATGATAAATGTTTATATATCATGCTAGAATTGTATTAACCGAAACATTAGTACATGTGTGATATGTAGACAAACAAGAAGTCCCTAGTATGCCTCTTAAACTAGCTTGTTGATTAATAGATGTAGTTT
>NC_061514.1:138904161-139132406 GCF_022539505.1 Lolium rigidum
TTCGTGGCGCCGGAACCGATCGTGATCAAGATCTTCTACGCGCTTTTGCAAGCGGCAAGTGATCGTCTACCGCAGCAACAAGAGCCTCATCTTGTAGGCTTTGGAATCTCTTCAAGGGTGAGACTCGATACCCCCTCGTTGCTACCGTCTTCTAGATTGCATCTTGGCTTGGATTGCGTGTTCGCGGTAGGAAAATTTTTGTTTTCTATGCAACATTATCCTACATACCTTTCCACTTCCCTTTAACTAAATTGTCCTTAGTCAGAAGTACCTTATTGATCATGAACCACATAATTTTTTTAATTTTCAAAGAGATCTTTAACTTCCATAGGTATCTACGAAGATAAATAGTATGCCCATTCATGCAATCAAGGTACATAGACTTAACTGAGAAAATACCCGAATCAGTAAGCTTCCAAATAAACTTATCATGTTCAGATGTTAGGCTAATTGTAATTAGTCGTTGGCATAGATGTAACCATTGCACCCATTTATTGTCATTCAAACCTCTTCTAAAAGCAATGTTGATAGGTTCATTAGCAAGCACAGTCGAAACTACCACATTCTTATGTTGACCAATATTATACAATGCCGGATATTGATGAGACAAAGGAGTATCTCCCATCCATACATCCTCCCAAAACCTAACAGGTGTTCCATCCCCTATTCTGAAAAAACCTCTCTTGAAAAAGTCCTCTTTAACATGCATGAGACCCTTCCAGAAGGGTGAATCAATCGGCTTGACTTCTACTTGTGCCAGTGTTTTATTTTTAAGGTATTTGTTACATAAGAGCTGCTGCCACATACCCTCCTCTGAGAGAAGTTTAAACAACCACTTGCTCAGTAAACATTTGTTTTTCAATTCCAAAACCTCAATTCCCAACCCCCCCTTGGTACTTTGGTCGACACAAAATATTCCATTTAGATAATTTATATTTCCTCTTGTGTTCATCAGATTGCCAGAATTTTTTTGATCTATAATAGCCTAACCTCTTTCTAACCCCAATTGGTATTTTCAAGAAGGATAACATAAACATAGGAAGACTAGTAAGAACTGAATTAATAAGCACCAACCTATCTCCATAGGACAACATTTTACTCCGTCAACACCCCAATTTGGAAGCAAAAACGATTTTCTATAGGATTCCACTCCGTATTCCGCAGCATCCTATAATGTACCAGAATCCCCAAGTACTTTAATGGTAAGGTTCCAGACTCGCACCCAAAAATTTGTTTATACTGGTCCTCCATATACTTGGCCTTACCAAAGCTAAAAATTTCACTCTTGTGAAAATTATTTTTTAAACCCGACAATTGTTCAAAGATGCATAAGATTAGTTTCATATTAACAGCCTTAGCAATATCATGTTCCAAGAACAAAATTGTATCATCCGCATATTGTGAAATGGAAATACCCCCATCAATTAAATGAGGCAACAAACCACTTTACCCTCATCCTTAGCCCTAGCAATAAGAATCGCTAACATATCAGCAACAATGTTAAAAAGAATTGGAGACAGTGGGCCCCCCTGGAGTAATCCTTTTCTAGTTTGAAAATTATGCCCAATGACATCATTAAGTCTTATACCAAGACTCCCACCTTGCACAAATTGCTTTATTTCATCGCACCAAACAGGATCAAAGCCCTTCATACGTAGAACTTGCTGCAAAAAAGGCCATTTAACCTTATCATACGGCTTTTCAAAGTCAATTTTAAAAAGCATCCCATCAAGTTTCTTCCTATGCATCTCATGAATTATCTCATGAAGAACAACTACTCCTTCTAGAATATGTCTTCCAGGGATAAATGCCATCTGTGTTGGTCTAATCACTTTTTGTGCTACCTCCGAAATTCGATCTGTCGCCACTTTAGTAAAAAAATTAAAGCTCACATTAAGCAGACATATGGGCCTATATTGTTGTATCTGTGTTGCATATTCCTTTTTAGGCAGCAAAGTGATGACCCCATAATTCAGCTTATACAACGGCAACTCACCTTTCTGAAAGCTTTCAAATAAAGCCATCAGATCAAATTTAATAACCCCCCAAAAATGTTGGTAAAACTCCGCAGGGAAACCATCTGGTCCAGGTGATTTATTATGTTCCATTTGAAAAATAGCGCCGTGAACCTCCTCCATTAAGAAGTTCGCAATTAACCATGCATTCTCATCCGCCGACAATTGCGGAATATCTGCAATTCTACCTTCATCCAAGGAAACAGAACTAGGCTCTGGATCACCGAATAATTTTTTATAATACTCAGAAATATAAACGCGTAGATTATCATCCCCGACAATGGTACCCTCATCTTGCTCTAGTTGATAAATTTTCTTTTTTCTATGCTTACCATTTTCTATGAGGTGAAAATACTTGGTGTTATCACCCCCTTCCTGAATATATTTTACTTTAGCCCTTTGTGTCCACTTAATATCTTCCTCTCTTCAGAGCTTATTTAAATTTTCATTAGCTTGTTTTAACTCAGTGCGCTCCACAAAAGATAACGGCATTGATTCTGCTTTAATATCCAACATGTCTATAATGTTCAATAACCGTTCATTCTCCCTCTTATATTTTCCGCTTAATTTTTTTGCCCAACCACGTAAAAATCTGCGCAAATGCCTAATCTTATTCTGCCAAGTGTGGATCAGAGTTTTTCCAGGAGGGCCTGCCACCCATTCCTTTGCAATCAGATCATAAAACCCCTCATGTTCTAACTAAGCCAACCCAAAAGAGAATCGCGGCTTATTACCTACGTGTGCCTGAATCCCCGCATCAATCAAAAGCGGAGTGTGATCAGATCCAGAGCGAGACAAAGCCCGGACCGTAACCAAAGGGAATTTTTGTTCCCATTCAACACTTGCAAGCACCCTATCCAATTTTTCATGTGTAGGCGTTTCTCTTCTACTTGCCCAGGTAAATTTATCCTCAGGTTTTATCACAGTGTATGATGTGGTCGAGGCAGCCCTCATGAAGGTATGCTAGCCCCCTGGCAACTGCAAGAGCTATTTGGTATCTGGTTCTCCAATTCAGAGTTTCAGCATTGCTCCGGAACAGATGAACATCAAGCGAAATATTAGGCATGTGTTCGTACACAAGCAGCCTCTTGTCACCCTCGCATCAGAAACCAATCATTTTGACTAAATTCGTGTGCTGGAGGATCCCAATTGAACTAACCTCAGCCCTGAATTGCTTCTCTTGCTGGTAGCAATCGTAAGGCCTCTTCACTGCTATATTGATAGACTCGTTTAACAGCCCCTTGAACACAGAACCAAAACCACCTGCCCGAATCTTCTCTGAGAAATTTATAGTTGTGCGCTGCAATTCAATATATCTGAATGAAACAAGTTGACTACCACTATGGATGTTGTCCAATGTTTGACTGTATCTTTTGTTCCTCCTGGTCCTCCATAGCACTAAGATGAGCACCAAGACGCCCAAAGCAATGATGTTTTTTCTTTCGATAAAGGGTGTTTTATTACTTAAAAGGTTTAAGCATTACACCCAGCCAAAGCAATGATAGCTTGCACCAATGGCGCCCAAGATGATAGGTTTGTTGTTTTTTCGAGTGTGGAACTCCTTATGCCACACAGAACAACCACCAGTACCAAAGGAATATGCAGTGCAAGAGCCGTTACTCAGACAAACCTGCTCGCAATCGCTTGCCAACGCGACATGCCCCACGGCTCTGCGGGGATCATAGGGCACTCTGGTGACCGGCACGGCGCGTAGAACTTCTCAGACAGGCCAGCCGTACTGCTGTTTCCAATGCCAGCACAATTCAACTGAATGTTCCTCCTGCATCCGGCCGTGCTTCGATCGTCAAGATCCCAGTCCGCAGGTGAATCCTTTCATGCATCCGCAAGGCAGAGGAGCGTTGTCGGCGCAGACCGTGAAAGGTCGGCAGACGGCATGGACCTCGCACTGAGCGGCGGGGTGGGTGTAGCCGTCACCTAGTCCTGCGTGGCGTCGTGCCAGGCCAGCACCTTCCTCCGCCCAAACACGTCCAGGAAGCTGTACATGGTGATCGTTCGTCGAGCAGGTGGTAGGCGAAGGACACCTCCCGGTCGTCGTCGACGAACCTGAAGCCAAACAGGTGGCGGGCGATCATCTCCGGCACGTTGCTGAAGTACTCGCCGTTCCACTCCCCGCTGGACCAGCACGTCACGGACGAGTTCCACAGCATCTGGACGACGCCAGCGCGGCCCAACTCCATGGTGTACACGCCCGGCGCCAGGTCGACCCGGTTCCTCCTGGAGACGAGGCGGCGGCTCCGGCCGGTGAGTTTGTCCAGCCCGTTCGTGGCGCCGGGGAGCAGGGTGTCCGTCGTCGGGTGGTCGAAGCTCTGCCACAGCACGTCCGACGCGTTGGAGGCGCTGCGCAGGACCAGGTTCCCGGTGTCCAGGAGATTAGGAGAACAAGAACAACGACGGTCTTGTTGGTGCGGGGTGTGACGACGTCGGCTTGGGTGGACCAGACGGCAGTGCCGTGGTCCAAGATGACGAGGTTGCCGCCGCCGGAGATCGCGAACTCCGGCGAGGCGGCGCCTGCTACCGGGCTGCCTCCCCTGTTGCCCTGTTGGCCACCCACACCGTGGTCAACTTGGGAACCCGGTTGAACCACATATGCCTAGCCAGGCGAATTTCCTCTTTGACACTCAATCGCTCACGTGGTTAGTTTTTTCGGCAGAATGTGCAAATTACCTTTTTTTTGTCACTTAGTGTTTAATGATTTACATGTAAATGCACGCGTTCACACTTGCATGTACACTTCACACATTCAAATTACATACTTCCTTCGTCTCAGTTTACTAGTCTTCCCCGTATCACTAGGTCGCCAATTTAAGCTACATAATTTAAATTACATAATAAAAAATTATATTATTAGAAAATAGAACAGCTAAATTTTTCAATGATATAATTTTTATAATATATAACTAATACTAAATTGATCAAATTTGTGACCTAGCGGTACGCGCACGTCTAATAAACTGTAAGGGAGGGATACATGTTTACACTTGCATGCCTTTCACACTAGTATTCATGATGTTCACACTTACACCAAGTAGGCCCGGGCTAATTAAATAACATTAAATGCTTGTGTACCAAAGATCAATTCCCTTTTCCATGTTATATCAAAATCCTGTACCAAGAATTTTATGAGTGAAATTGTGTCTAGTGGTGATGATGCATTTTTATTTTTGCAATTCCCTTTTTACAATTCCTTTTTGCAATTCCATTTTTTTGTTATTTCGTACGGTAATTTATGTCTTTTAGATTTATTTTTATAATTCCATTTTTCGGGCTAGTGGTTTTTAGGGGAGGGGATAACGGGTGGGGGATTCACTTGCAACTCAAATGAACTACCACTTGCTACTCAAATTAAGTATTGTTTTAAGTTGTAAGCTAAAAAATTGCTAAAATATTTTAAATGAATTTAATTTTTAGGGTTGCTAGGTATTTAAATTATCGTTGATAAATAACAGGGCAACGGATTGATAACTTGTAAACAAAAAAGTGGCTAAAATATTCTAAATGAAATTAACTTTTTATGATTGATAGTTATTTATATTTACCATTCGTAAATAACGGGTCACCGGGTTGATAGCTTGTAAACAAAAAAAGTCGTTAAATATTCTAAATGAAATACTTTTTAGGGTTGAAAATTTACCATTGATAAATAACGGGGCACCAAGTTGATAGCTAATAAACTAAAAAATAGTCTCTAAAATATTATTAATGAAATTAACTTTTTAGGGTTGATAGTTATTTATATTTACCGTTGCTAAATAACGAGCCACCGGGTTGATATCTTGTAAACTAAAAAATAGTTGCTAAAATATTCTAAATGAAATTACCATTTTAGGGTTGATAGTTATTTATAATTACCGTTGATAAATAACGGGGCATCGGGTTGATATCTTGCAAATAAAAAAGAGTCGCTAAAATATTTCTAAATGAAATAAGCTTTCTAGGGTTGCTATGGTTTTATGTTTACCGTTGATAAATAACGGGGCACCGGGTTGATAGTTGTAAACTAAAACAACATTCGCTAAAATATTCTAAATGAAATTAGCTTTTTAGGGTTGGTAGTATTTACCGTTGATTAATAACGGGTGCACCGGATTGATATCTTGTAAACTAAAAATAGTGTCTAAAATATTCTAAATGAAATTAGCTTTTTAGGGCAGGTAGTTATTTATATTTTTACCGTTGATAATTAATGGGACATCGGGTTGATAGCTTGTAAACTAAAAAGGCTAAAATATTCCGAATGAAATTAGCTTTTTAGTGTTGGTACTTATTTGTATGTACCGTTGATAAATAACGGGGCACCGGGTTGATAGCTTTATAAACTAAAAATGAATTCCAAAAGTATTCTAAACGAAATTAACTTTTCGGGTTGGTAAGTTTTAAAATTTACGGTTGATAAATTCCGTATTTTAGGGTTGATAACTTTTAGCCCAAATTTTTTTTGTCGAAACATATTAACATGGGTGCTAGTTTTGAAGATCTCGTCAAGACCGATTCATAGGTGAAAAGGGATTTGAAATCGGAGCAGTGGCTTGTGAGATAAAACATTTTGAATTTTTGATTTATGAAAGATTCTCGCTTCCATCAGCAGATTCTTCTTGTTTCACGTGCATGCAAAACTTTCCAGAAATAGCAATCCCTACAGTCCAAAATATGCCTTAAGAGGAATTTTTCTTTTGTCCAAAACTAACCGCTCCCTTCCCCATGGGCGGGTGACCGCCAGCTAGGGTTTCCCCTAGGTAGGAGGCCTTAGGGCTCGTTTGGTTGGTACAATCTGGGATCTTAAAGAAGCCAAGCACGAACTTGCCGGTGCTGGAGAAGAGCTTGTCGTCACCGGCGAGAGACTGGCCTGGCGAGAGGGAGCGCGTCTCCGTGGAAGCGGAGCTCTCCAGAGCGTTGATACGTCCAATTTGCATCATTACTTTATATCATAATTTAATGTTATTCATTGATATATTTCATATTTAGAGGTGATACTTATGTTATTCCATCTATTTTTGCATGTTTGATGATTATTGGAGAATTAACCACTGGAGCCACGAATCTGCTGGAAAAAAGACCATCAAGGCACCATATTTCTGAAGACCAACAATTCCAAACAAAGATACAGAAAATCATATTTTTCCAGATGACGGAGGAAGCCAGAAGGGGAGGCCGAGATGGGCCAGGCGGGCTCCAAACCACCCCTAGGCGCGGGCCCACCCAAGGCCACGCCTAGGCATGGTCTGGGCGCCCTGGCCCACTTCCGACGACACCTCACGTATTTCAACCCCTGGGGAAACCTAAGATCGGGGGTACAACGAAAGAAATAATCCGCCGCTGCTATGGGGCGGAGAACCAGAGAGGGAGAAAAGCTCTCCGGCAAGCTGAAATCAGCCGGGGAAATTCCATCCATCATCGCCATCATCACCGCCATCGAGCTGGAATTCATCGAGATCATCATCACCATCATCTTCACCACCAGCACCATCATCGCCACCGCCTCCACGCCGTCCCGATGTAACATCTCGGGTTTGATGCTTGTCTAGTTCATAGGGGAAACTTTCCCGGTGTTGATTACTCTTTGTAGTTGATGCTACTGAGTGAAACCATTGAATTAAGTTTATGTCCAGATTGTTATTCATCATCATATCACCTCTGATCATGATCCATATGATGTCTCGTGAGTAGTTCGTTTAGTTCTTGAGGACATGGGAGAAGTCATGTTGTTATTAGTGGAACTGTGTTGAGTAATATGCAATGATTTGATATTTAAGTTGTGGTGTTATTCTTCTAGTGGTGTCATGTGAACGTCGACTACATGATACTTCACCTTTAAGGGCCTAGGGGAATGCATTGTGTATTTGGATACTAATTGTGGGGTTGCGGGACGACATAAACCCAAATCCCCATTAGGAAACTGGTGCACAAGGGAGTGTAGGATCTCAAAGTTTAAGGTTGTGGTTATATTTATCTTAATTACTTATTGTAGTTACGGATGCTTACAAGAGGTATAATCACAAGTATGCATTAGTACAAGTACGGGGTAGTGCATTAGCTTAGGTTCACCCACACAACACTTACCAAACCACTGAATATTATTCAACTATGTGAAGTGAAAGCACTTGACATGATTCTCGTGTGTCCTCAGGAACGTTTGTTCATCGTAAGTAAAACAACCGGCTTGTCCTTTGCTCTAAAAAGGATTGGGCCACTCGCTGCAATTATTACTACTGCATTTTATTTACTCGTACTTTATTTATCTGCAATATCAAATACCCATGTAAACCTGTTCGCTAGTGTTTATAGTGAGTCCTCGATCAAAACTGCTTGTCAACATCTTCTGCTCCTCGTTGGGTTTGACACACTTATTTATCGAAAGTACTACGATAGACCCCTGATACGCGTACAGCACGCGTCCGTTGGGAACCCCAAGAGGAAGGTGTGATGCGTACAGCGGCAAGTTTTTCCTCAGTATGAAACCAAGGTTTATCGAACCAGTAGGAGCCAAGAAGCACGTTGAAGGTTGATGGCGATGAAATGTAGTGCGGCGCAACACCAGGGATTCCGGCGCCAACGTGGAACCCGCACAACACAAACCAAGTACTTTGCCCCAACGAAACGAAGTGAGGTTGTCAATCTAACCGGCTTGCCGTAACAAAGGATTAGATGTATAGTGTGGATGATGATTGTTTGCGAGAAAACAGTAGAACAATATTGCAAGTAGATTGTATTTCGAGTATAGAGAATTGGACCGGGGTCCACAGCTCACTAGAGGTGTCTCTCCCATAAGATAAATAGCATGTTGGGTGAACAAATTACACTTGGGCAATTGACAAATAGAGAGGGCATGACCATGCACATACATATTATGATGAGTATTGTGAGATTTAATTGGGCATTACGACAAAGTACATAGACCGCTATCCAGCATGCATCTATGCCTAAAAAGTCCACCTTCGGGTTATCATCCGAACCCCTTCCAGTATTAAGTTGCTAACAACAGACAATTGCATTAAGTATTGCGTGTAATGTAATCAATAACTACATCCTCGGACATAGCATCAATGTTTTATCCCTAGTGGCAACAACACATCCATAACCTTAGGGGTTTCTCTCACTCCCCGCATTCACGGAGACATGAACCCACTATCGAGCATAAATACTCCCTCTTGGAGTTACTAGCATCAACTTGGCCAGAGCATCTACTAATAACGGAGAGCATGCAAGATCATAAACAACACATAGATATAAATTGATAATCAACATAACATAGTATTCTCTATTCATCGGATCCCAACAAACACAACATATAGCATTACAGATAGATGATCTTGATCATGTTAGGCAGCTCACAAGATCCAACAATGAAGCATAATGAGGAGAAGACAACCATCTAGCTACTGCTATGGACCCATAGTCCAGGGGTGAACTACTCACCCATCACTCCGGAGGCGCCCATGGCGGCGTAGAGTCCTCCGAAGATGATTCCCCTCTCCGGCAGGGTGCCGGAGGCGATCTCCCGAATCCTCCGAGATGGGATTGGCGGCGGCGGCGTCTCTGGAAGGTTTTCCGTATCGTGGCTCTCGGTACTGGGGGTTTCGCGACGAAGGCTATTTGTAGGCGGAAGGGTAGGTCAGGGGGCGTCGCGAGGGGCCCAGGCCAAGGGTGGGGCCGCGCCGCCTACCCTCCTGGCCACCTCGTGGCCCCACTTCGTTGACTCTTCGGTCTTCTGGAAGCTTCGTGGCAAAATAGGACCCTGGGCGTTGATTTCGTCCAATTCCGAGAATATTTCCTTACTAGGATTTTCTGAAACCAAAAACAGCTAGAAAACGGCAATTGGCACTTCGGCATCTTGTTAATAGGTTAGTTCCAGAAAATGCACGAATATGACATAAAATGTGCATAAAACATGTAGATATCATCAATAATGTGGCATGGAACATAAGAAATTATCGATACGTCGGAGACGTATCAACCCCCTATACTTGTGGGTCATCAAGACTACTTTCTGGCACCGTTGCCAGGGAGTGAAGCGCTATTGAAGAGTGGAATTGGTAAAGGTAACTTTTACTGTAAGTGTCATTTTTATTTCTGTCTGCTACTGCTTTATTTCATTATGGAGGCGTCTCCGTTTGACTCTCTATTTGGAATTACTACTACCACTGTTACGGTAGTAGATGAACCACCACGTGCTCAATTGGATCCTTTTAAAATACCTATAAAAATTGTTGAACGTGTTATGAATAACTGCTATTATGGAGATGGAACTGTCCATCTGGATGATTATTTACTCTTTATACATGAATTATGCGAGTTGTTCAAGTGTGCAGGTATCTCAATGGACCAAGTTAGATGAAATTATTCTCTTTATCACTTAAGGGAAGAGCTGCAGAATGGTATAAGATGTTGAAGAATGGCCGATCTATTGGATGGGAGGAAATTGTACCTCTCTTTTATTCTAAATTTTATCCTCCGAGTGAGATTCATAAAGATCGGAATCAAATATATAATTTATGGCCTCAAGATGGAGAGAGCATTGCCCAAGCGTGGGGTAGATTGAAGTCACTAATGCTCAAATGTCCCATTCATGAGCTCCCCAGTAATATTATTATTAATAACTTCTAAGCGAGGTTTTCTCTTCATGATAAGGATTTATTCGATTCTTCTTGTTCTGGATCATTTACACTTATGAATGAAGAGGCTAAATGGGATCTTCTCGATCGCATTCAGGAAAATACTGAAGGATGGGAAAATTATAAAGGAAGAAAGTCATGTATTAATTATGATTATGAATGCATTGAATCTTTTATGCAAAATGATGATTGTCGTAATACTAGTGTTTTTTATGGTCTTGATTCTCAATTTCTTGCAAATTGTTTTAAGGCTTTTGCCTCTTATCTTGATGTTCCCAAAAAGGAGTGGAACAAGTATCATGCACCTTATAAGGATATTGTTAATTGTGTTCCTGCTAGAAATATTGAAGTTTGTACAGCTGATCGTGTTTTGCCTGAACCCTATATTGAGAAAGTACCTTTCCCTGCCAAGGTAAAGGAACATTATATTATAACTAGTGTGGTTAATAAAAGTAAAAAAGAAAGCCATGGAACCTGATGAAGAAATAACTATTGAACATGCGGTAGCAATAGTAAAGGACTTGGTTACTGAAAATGTAGAAGATGGACATATTATATTTTGTGAAGATGCTTCTAATATTGTTTCACATCCTAGTAAATCCAAGAAAACTAGTGTTCATGTGCTATCTGTCAGAATAGCCGATCATTGCTATTATGGATTATGTGATATTGGTGCAAGTTCTAGTGCTATTCCTTATGAGCTTTACAGGGAAATTATGCATGAAATTGGCTCTTGTGAACTTGAAGAAATTGATGTGGTTATTCCGCTTGCTAATAGAGAGACCATATCTCCGATTGGTATTGTTAGAGATGTGGAGGTTCTATGTTGTAAGATTAAATATCCTGATGATTTTTTAGTACTTGGTTCAGCTGCTAGTAAGACTTGTCCTATAATTTTTGGTAGACCTTTCTTGAATACTTGTGGTGCTATTATAGATTGCAAGAAGGAGAAAATTCTTACTAAATTTGATGGAGAGTCTTATGAGTTTAATTTTTCTAAGTTTGCTAAAGCTCCTTATATGGAGGATCACGAAAGTGAGGTCTTTATGGAGGAAAGAAAAGAAATTGGTGAGATTTTAGAGTTGTTGCTCCTAATGAAGAGTTTAGAGTTGAACAACTTGTTTCTATTGTTGTTGCTCCTAACAATGCTTTGTAGCAATATATGAAGGATCGCGAAAGAGAGGTCTTTATGGAGGAAAGAAAGGAAATTGACGAGATTTTTCTTCGTCAACCGGAGATGCTTAAGCATGATTTACCTGTGGAAGATTTGGGTACCACGCTACCACCCAAGGAGGATCCTATTTTTGATTTAAATCCTTTACCTGGTGACCTTAAATATGCTTATGTTGATGATAAGAAAATATATCCTGTTATTATTAGTTCTAAACTTTCATGATAGGAAGAGTAAAAATTATTGGGAGTATTAAAGAAGCACCGAGGAGCTATGGGATATACTCTTGATGATTTGAAGGGGATTTCTCCTACTATATGTCAGCATGCTATTAATATGGAACCATGTGCAAAGCCATCTGTTGAACATCAACGCCGTTTAATTCCGAAGATGAAGGATGTGGTAAGAAATGAGGTATTGAAATTTCTTGATGCTGGTATTATTTATCCTATTGCTGATAGTATATGGGTTAGTCCTATGCATTGTGTCCCTAAAAAAGGAGGAATTATTGTTGTGCCTAATGAGAATAATGAACTTATTCCTCAAAGAGTAGTAGTTGGTTATATGATGTGCATTGATTATAGAAAAGTTAATAAAGTTACTAAAAAGATCATTATCCTTTACCTTTTATTGGTTACTCTGGGTTTTCTCAAATTGCTGTTAAAAAGCAAGATCAAGAAATAACCACTTTTACTTTTCCTTATGGAACTTATGCTTATAGATGTATACCTTTTGGTTTGTGTAATGCTCCTGCTACATTTCAAAGATGCATGTCTGCTATCTTTCATGGTTATTGTGAAGAAATTGTGGAAGTATTCATGGACGATTTCTCCGTCTATGGTACTTCTTTTGATAATTGTTTGCACAATCTTGATAAATTTTTGCAGAGATGTGAAGAAACTAATCTTGTTCTTAATTGGGAGAAATGCAACTTTATGGTAAATGAAGGAATTGTTCTTGGACATAAAATTTCTGAAAGAGGTATTGAAGTCGATGGAGCCAAATTGGAAGCAATTGAGAAAATGCCTTGTCCTAGGGATGTTAAAGGTATTCGTAGTGTTCTTGATCATGCTAGTTTCTATAGGAGGTTTATTAAAGATTTCTCTAAAATTTCAAAGCCTCTTACTAATCTTCTCCGAAAGGATGTACCTTTTGTTTTTGATGATTGTAAGGAAGCATTTGAAACTCCAAAGAAGGCTTTAACCACTGCTCCTATTATTCAACCACCTGATTGGAATTTACCCTTTGAAATTATGTGTGATGCTAGTGATTCTGCGGTAGGTGTTGTTCTTGGACAGCGGGTAGATAAGAAGTTGAATGTTATTCATTATGCTAGTAAGACTCTTGATGCTGCTCAAAAGAGTTATGCTACTACTAAAAAAAATCTAGCTGTAGTCTTTGCTTATGATAAGTTTAGACCTCATATTGTTGATTCGAAAGTTACTATTCATACTGATCATGCTGATATTAGATACCTTATGGAAAGAAAGATGCTAAGCCTAGGCTTCTTAGATGGGTGTTGCTTTTACAAGAGTTTGATCTGCATATTGTATATAGGAAAGGTGCCGAAAATCCTATTGTTGATAATTTGTCTAGATTGGAAAACATTTCTTATGATCCTATTCATGTTAATGATAGTTTTCCAAATGAACAATTGGCTGCAATAAAGATAACCTCGTGTGAGAGTCCTTGGTATGCTGATTATGCTAACTTTATTGTTTCCAAGTATTTGCCTCCAACATTTACAGCTCAGCAAAGAAGGAAATTCTTTTATGATTTGAGGCATTATTTTTTGGATGACCCACACTTATATAAAGAAGGAGTGGATGGTATTATGCGAAGATGCGTTCTGAAATATGAACAATAGGAGATATTGAGGAAATGTCATGGTAGTGCTTATGGAGGACATCATGCTGGATATAGCACTGCACAAAAGGTTATACAATCAGGTTTTTATTGGCCTACCCTCTTTAAAGATGCAAGAAAGTTTATTTTATATTGTGATGAATGCCAAAGAGTTGGTAATATTTCTAGACACAATGAAATGCCTATGAATTATTCTCTTGTTATTGAACTATGCATTTGACTTTTGGGGATTTGACTTTATGGGTCCTTTTCCTCCTTCAGAAGGTTATACTCATATACTTGTTGTTGTTGATTATGTTACTAAATGGGTAGAAGCTATACCAACAAAGAGTGTTGATGGTGAGACCTCATTAAAAATGCTTAAGGATGTTATTTTCCCTAGAGATTTGGTGTGCCTAGATATCTTATGACTGATGAAGGCTCTCATTTTATTCATGGTGGTTTTAGAAAGGCACTTGCTAGATATGATGTTAATCATAGAATTGCTTCAGCCTATCATCCTCAAACAAGTGGGCAAGTAGAATTATCAAATAGAGAGATTAAATCTATCTTGCAAAAGACTTTTAATAAATCTAGGAAGAATTGGGCTAGGAAGTTAAATGATGCTTTATGGGCTTATAGAACTGCTTATAAAAATCCAATGGGTATGTCTCCTTACAAAATGGTTTATGGGAAAGTTTGTCACTTGCCTTCAGAATTAGAACACAAAGCTTATTGGGCAGTGAAATAACTTAATAGAGACTTTAAACTAGCCGGTAAGAAAAGGTTGCTTGACTTGAGTTCTTTAGATTAGTAGAGGAGTGAAGCTTATGAAAATGCCAAACTCTTTAAGGAGAAGGTTAAAAAGTGGCATGATAAGAGGATTCTTAAAAGAGAGTTCCATGTAGGCAATAAAATTTTATTGTATAGGTCTCGTCTCAGATTTTTTGCAGGAAAATTACTCTCGAAATCGGAAGGACCTTTTATTATTGAAGAGGTGTATCGTTCCGGCGCTATAAAAATTGCTTCCTTGAAGGATAATACTACACAAGTGGTGAATGGGCAAAGACTCAAACATTATATTTATGGAGATTCTTATAATGAAGATGTTGATATTATTCAAGTGGTGACCCCGGAAGAATTCATTAAGGAGGAATTCCAGGAATCTGCAGAGTCCGTTTCCGAATAGGTAACAGTTCTAGTAAGAAAAAGTCCGCGTTAGGCTTTCCAGGTTATGCTTTTGCTGTTTTTGCTAAATATGAAAAATTACGAGACAGAAACGGTTATGAGAAGGTGCCCAGGGGCGCCAAACCACCCCTAGGCGTGGGCCAGCTCCAGGTCGTGCCTAGGCATGGTCTAGGCACCCTGGAGCCCCTCTCCGACCCGCTTTCACCTTGTTCTCTTCCTTTTGTTATGAAACTTTTTGCTATATAATCCCCTGGATCCTCCGAGATCTGTATATCGCGCTCTCGTCGTTTTTTCATTTTGATATGTTTCTGCCAGGATTTGTTCTAGGTTTTTGAGGCATCATGGTCTCCACCAACAACAACAAGGGCAAGGGGCTGCCGGAAGATGATCTCCGAAACACCAAGCCGGAGGAGGAAGTCAAGAGTGAAGCTGAAAAGGAAGAGGAAGAAGACCGAAGCTCACCTCCTCGCACTATCATTGCAAGCATCGGAGTGGTGGAAGACCCTCTCAAGTTCAAGAGAGGAGCACGGATACGCACTGGAGGAGGAGTTCCACATCACATCATGTCCGAGAGGACGTCATCTCTAGATCGTTCTAACCATGCAGGGAAAGGAAGCTCCAAGTTCAGAGAAGGATGGGGGAATAATTCCAAGAGCTGGGACTCACAGTCTGACAGATTCATGTACAGTATTAATCATAACACGAAGTTGATTCGTATTCTCACTTACAAGATTTATGATTTTAAGGAACTGGTTGATAAGCTTATTAAGGACACCACCGAAGGAGTAATTCGTCATCGGTATTGGCATCCCCTTGTCTTGTTCCAAGCTTGGGGGAGTGCTGCGATATCACACTATTCTCTTTTACCTATTTACTTTTCGGTAGAGTCATATCATGAGTAGCGAAGTTATCGTATATGATAGTTTGCAGTGTGGAAGTATGTCTCCTTTAGTTGATTATCTATGTATCCCTTGGTGTGAGTTGCCGTTATGGAATATTAATGAGAAGTCTTTATCATTTACTTTCTACACATCTTATTTAGTTTGTAACTTCTATCATATGATTAATCTTGTTGGTTAGTATTGGTATCCCTTTAGGAGAATTAAGTAATTCTAGTTGGTCTTGGCAAACTTAGCATTGGTCAGTAGTAACATTACTTTGAGGCTTAAGTAGAAAAGAGAGAAATACATGTAGATATATTATTTCATTATCTTTCTTTCTTGTTGGCTCATAAGCTTAATATTCTTAATGTTAAATCTTTTGTACTCCCAAGGAAGATTGCATGATTGTTTTCTATCACATGTATATTTATTTGTATCGCTCAACTCTTATGCTTGCTACCCAACCTTGCTAGCCAAAGACGTGTACTGAGAGGGAATGCTTCTCGTGCATCCAAACCATGAACCACAAACTCATGCCATTTGTGTCCACCATACCTACCTATATGTGGTATTTCGTCGCCACTCCGAAGTGAATAGCTTGTGTGCTACCCTTAAACCTTCAAACATTACTACCTGTTTTGTGTTTTGTTCTTAGCTCATGGGAAATTAGCCTAAAAATACTATTGTGATAAGGATTATGTAACTTATAAGTTGCTTGTTGTGAGATAACCATGTTTTCTAGGGAACGCCATCAACGTGTCTCCTTTTGTTGAATATCATGTTTTACCATGCTATGAATGTCCATCTTGTGTGACATAATTGGGGTTGCCGTGTTTAGATTGGAGTATGCATATTTGTTAGAGAAGAGCAAAGGGCCGCCAACTAAACCCATGTTCACATGGTGGAAGTTTTAGCCGGAAAATTAAATCCTCAAATCTCAATCGAGATAATATTACTGTTGAATGCTTAAAGCATTAATATGAGGAGTCCAACCATCTGTTTTCCATGTTATCCTGGTATGGATGTCTAAAGTTGAGATTTATCAAAATCGAGAAATCAAATGCGATTTATCTCCTTGGACCTTTGTACAGGCGGCATGGAGGTACCCCTTTGCGATACTTGGTTAAAACTATATGCATATGTTGAAAATCTTTGGTAATCATTAAAGTAAGACAAGGTTGTGGGCGCTAATGGTATATGGGCATGAGACATACAAATTATATAATGAGTCATATTAATTATCACTACCGTTGACATAGACATGCATACCTCTTAAAATGCAAATTTTCAACACTTCTATTGAATTTAAAACAAAAAGCTCTAGCACATGAGTAATCTTGCTTCCCTTTGCACAGGGCCTTTCTTTTACTTTTATGTTGAGTCAGTAAACCTATTTCCCTCTGTCTCAAGCAAGCATTTGAGTTGTTGTGATCCAACCATTTATGTATGTTGATCCATTCAAACCTCTCCTTTATTCTTCCTTGTGTAGCACAATACTTTTATCTGAATGAATATAACTCTGAAAGCTATCTATGATTGAAAAGAGATTGAAATGATTGAGCATGTGATTTCTGCAATAAGCTCTAATATAAAGACTCTGCTCAAAAGATAAGTACCATTTGTTAATTGTTCTCTGACCAAGAACAAAAGTTTGACATCATCAATTATGATTTCCTCTACACCTCTATTTAATGATTCCTTACTCATTGCAAGTTGAATTATATAAGAAGAAGTTGCTGCCTATAATGACTTGTGTATTGGTAAGTATGATGCTTCTTGTCCGTATTTTTTTATCGACACTTCACTCCATAAACCCGTGGTCTAGTTTACCAAGTTCAGTTTCGCTTGGGGACAAGCGAGGTCTAAGCTTGGGGGGAGTTGATACTTCCAATTTGCATCACTATTTTATATCATAATTTACTGTTATTCATTGATATATTTCATATTTAGAGGTGATACTTATGTCCTTCCATCTATTTTTGCATGTTTGATGATTATTGGAGAATTAACCACCGGAGCTAGGAATCTGCTGGAAAAAGGACCGTCAAGGCACCATGTTTCTGAAGACCAACAATTCCCAACAAAGATACAGAAAATCATATTTTCCAGATGACGGAGGAAGCCAGAAGGGGAGGCCGAGATGGGCCAGGGGGGCTCCAAACCACCCCTAGGTGCGGGCCCACCCTAGGTTGCACCTAGGCATGGTCTGGGCGCCCTGGCCCACTTCTAATGACGCCCCCTCGTGTATTTCAACCCCTGGGAAAACCTAAGATCGGGGGTACGACGAAATAAATATTCCGTCGCCGCTACGGGGCGGAGAACCAGAGAGGGAGAAAAGCTCTTCGGCAGGCTGAAATCTGCCAGGGAAATTCCTTCCCGGAGACGGGATATCATCGCCATCGTCACCGCCATCGAGCTGGACTTCATCGGGATCATCTTCACCACCAGCATCATCATCACCGCCGCCTCCACGCCATCCCGCTGTAACATCTCGGGTTTGATGCTTGTCTAGTTCATAGGGGAAACTTTCTTGGTGTTGATTACTATTTGTAGTTGATGCTATTGAGTGAAACCATTGAATTAAGTTTATGTCCAGATTGTTATCCATCATCATATCACCTCTGATCATGATCCATATGATGTCTCGTGAGTAGTTCGTTTAGTTCTTGAGGACATGGGAGAAGTCATGTTGTTAGTAGTGGAACTATGTTGAGTAATATGCAATGATTTGATATTTAAGTTGTGGTGCTATTCTTCTAGTGGTGTCATGTGAACGTCGACTACATGATACTTCACCTTTAAGGTCCTAGGGGAATGCATTGTGTATTTGGTTACTAATTGTGGGGTTGCGGGAGGACTGAAACCCAAACCCCCGTTAGGAAACCGGTGCACAAGGGAGTGTAGGATCTCAAAGTTTAAGGTTGTGGTAAGATTTATCTTAATTACTTTCTTGTAGTTGCGAATGCTTGCAAGAGGTATAATCAAAAGTATGCATTAGTCCAAGTACGGGGTAGTGCATTAGCATAGGTTCACCCACACAACACTTACCAAACCACTGAATAGTATTCAACTATGTGAAGCGAAAGCACTTGACATGATTCCCGTGTGTCCTCAGGTTTTTCATCATAAGTAAAACAACCAGCTTGTCTTTTGCTCTAAAAAGGATTGGGACACTTGCTGCAATTATTACTACTGCATTTTATTTACTCGTACTTTATTTATCTGCAATATAAAATACCCCTCCAAACTTGTTCGCTAGTGTTTACAGTGAATCCTCGTTCAAAACTGCTCGTCAACACCTTTTGCTCCTCGTTGGGTTCGACACTCTTATTTATCGAAAGTACTACGATACACCCCCTATACGTGTGGGTCATCAGTTATCACTTACCTACTCGAGGTCGAGCAGGAGTTAAGCTTGGGGATGCTTGATACGTCTCAAACGTCTCTATAATTTTTTATGCTCCATGCTTGAATTACACCAATTCATATATGTTTTGTCCATACTTCGTTGCACTTTTATACATCTTCTGGCACTAACCTATTAACAAGATGCCACAGTGTCAGTTCCATGTTTTCTGATGGTTTGTATTTCAGAAAAGTTGTACAGGAAATATTCTCGGAATTGGATGAAACAAAAGCCGAAGTTAATATTTTGTCGTAACGAAGACAGAGTTCAGAGGGGAGTCGAAGGGGGCAGCAGGGAGGCCACGCCAGCCCTAGGCGCTGCCTGACCCTGGCCTGCGCCTAGCAGTGGTGTGGGCCAGCCTGGCCTCCACCGACATCGCCCCTCTGCCTATTTAATCACGATCTCAGGAAAACCCTGGACACCCGAGCCTCCATCCATGAAAAGTTACGCCACGGCCGCCATTGCAGACCCTAGCTCGGGAGGGTTCTAAAGCTCTTCCCGGCACCCTGCCGCTGGGGGAAATCATCGCCGGAGGCATCTACATCGCCATACCGACCTCCAAAGTGATGCGTGAGTAGTTCATCCCTGGACTATGGGTCCATAGCAGTAGCTAGAGGGTTGTCTTATCCAATTTGTGCCTCATGTTTAGATCTTGTGAGCTGCCTTACATGATCAAGATCATCCTTATGTAATGCTACATATTGTGTTTGCTGGGATCCGATGAATATTGTATACTATGTTGAGATCGATTATATATTATTGTCATATGTTATTTGTGATCTTGCATGCTCTCTGTTGCTAGCAGATACTCTGGCCAAGTAGATGCTTGTGACTCCAAGAGGGGGTATTTATGCTCGATAGTAGGTTCATGCCTCTAGTTTTCTGGAAGAGTGACAATAACTTCTAAGATTGTAGATGTGTTGTTGCTACTAGGGATAAAACAACAATGTTTTATCTGGGGGTAATTGTATTGTTTACTTTACATACATTGCTTAATGCGATAATTTGTTGCTTACAACTTAATACTGCAAGGGGTTCGGACAATAACCGGAAGGTGGATTATTAGTCATAGACGCAATTGGATTACGGTCTATGTATTACGTTGTAATGCCCAAACGAATCTCATAGTAATTATCTTGTCATGTATGGTCGGTATTCTGTCAATTGCCCAGTTGTGATTTGTTCACCCAGCATGTCATTTATCTTTATGGAGAGACACCTCTAGTGAACTGTGGCCCCGGTCCTTTCCTTTACACTGATAAATTCAACCACTGCAATCCTGCTCTGTTTACTTACTGTAAGCTCTATTCTCTTTAATTACTGCAAACATCTCTTACCGCTCGATACGTCTAATCATTTGTGTTCAGCAAACCGATGAGATTGACAACCTCACTGTAAGTTGGGGCAAAGTATTGTAGTTGTGTTGTGTGCAGGTTCCACGTTGTTGCCGATGCCGGTAGTGCGCCCTGTCAATAGTCAGCTGGCAACACCGTCAGAAGTCAAGCCTTTCTTCTACTGGTCGATTAAACCTTGGTTTTTTACTAAGGGAAAATTTGTTGTTGTGCTCATCACTCCTTCCTCTTGGGGTTCCCCAACAACTGCACGCCATCAGGCACGGTGACCGCGCTCGTCGAGGAGAAGTCCGCGGGCGACAACGATAAGGAGGCGGAGTGGCGCTGCAAGCAGGTGGCGCAGGACGCTGCTACATCGAGCTCGACAACGACTAGGCTGTCGGCTCCACCGCCGCGACACGTAGCTCCGGGAGGGTGAGCGCTTACTTTTGTTCGCCGCGGCGGCGCCATTGACATAGAGAAGCGAAGCACTAGGCTCCGCTGTATGATCTCCCTATTTTGTATGAACAATCTCTGGCGCGAATGAAATGTTTGAATTATGCAGTTTATTATCGTGTATCTGAACTGCGCATCTCAATTTTAACCTGCAAATGTTGTTTGGGGTGGCCTGGATCGGCACATATGAGCTTTGGGATTTGGTGTTTCTGCTAGAGATGCTTTTAGCCCATATAAAAACGAACTGAGGAGAGCACCGTGTGTTCCTTGTTCTTCTCCTTCACTTTGTTTCACAATATTTCTTCAATGGGGCCCTGTATCTCCCGTACCATCGATGTCTTCTTTCACATCCTGCCGAGTTCATCGCCATGGTATGACGTCTCTAGTGATCTCTAACTCATTTCCTTCAAGCAATGGCCTCTCCTAATCCCTTCCCGCCTCCAGGACATGATGGTTCATCATTTTGTCACAGTTGACCGCGATGACCGACACCCGCAAAAGCGTCGTCGAGGTACGACATCCTCGAACACTGCTGTCTCCATGTGAGCACGATTACGGTGAAATTTAAGGTAACCGGCGCCTCTTTTGGTTCCATTCGTCTTCACCTATTCTTGCGCATATTCCCAACTCATTTGCTGGATTTTTGAGCGCATCCAATCGACGAGCCCGTCCACAACCCGAACCTCACCGACGCTGCATCACCTCAGGCCGCTTACTCTCGCAGGTCCGAGAAGATATGAACGATGCCAATGTCTTCTTCGTCTTCCTTGTGTCGACCTGCACGCGGTAGTCCACTTCACCGAACCCGATGACCACCGGAGTGACACCACCACGCCCGACCACCGTCACTGCTATGCCGACGATGACCAGGATGTGCCACTGTAAGCCACTGCTCAGTTTAGTTAGGATTTTAGCAGATCTAAGTTGTTAGATCTAAATCTGATGGTCTATATTTGTCCAATAAACTCAGTGTAGTGATCGATCGGTGTGTTTTGTGCCAGCTTGTTCACGTCAGATAATTTGTAAATTCCATATCTTTAGATCTACAGCTCGGTTTTAGATGAATCTGCTTGCGTTGAGTTTGTAATATTATATCCGGTTTAACATTTGCGTTTATATACCGGTTGTATTAGGTCATGGTTGAATTAGTACCATTGGTGACAACGCTTTTTGAAGAAGGGGAGGATGATATGGGCATGAGCGATGAGGTGAAGCGTGAAGCTCAGTTTCAGAACTCCACCAAGCTAGGCGATATACTATTCAGCTTTAGTTGTATATACTGTTTAATATAGGACTTACGAAGCTATTATTAGTTTAATTCTAAATTATGTACATACAATTCAATTATGTACAACAATATTCAACCATGGTTGAGTTGGTTCACCAAGCTTCCAAGGCCGAGCGACAAGTGAATGAGGACATCAAATACAATAAGACCAAATCCTACTTCGTCTCCAATCTCACTACAAGCACTCCTACAACAAGTGTCAAGCCATCCTCTTCCTCCATGCCATCCAAGCAACCAAACTATTGAGCTTATTTCTTTGAGATAGGTGGTGGTGTCCTTTTTGACCTAAGCTGCTCCATGGCTTGGGCTCGAAGTATGGTAATACATATTTCTCTAACTTGTGTTTGTTGTCCCGGTTTAAGTGTCTTGTTTGTGATGCTAACCCGTAGCTTCGAAGCAAAGCGACGACAATGTCGGCACCCTGGACTTACAACCATATATTTGACTCCACCACCATCATCACAACTTGGGGTTCATCACCGCCTACGCATCTTAGGTATAACTTGCATTCCACTTTGTAGCCCTCTTCTTTTTGTGATCTATCCCACCGAGTGAAGCTTATTGAGTGTTGTGAAACATTGCACGAGGTCCCGACCGTGAGGGTGTGCGTTGTGTTGAGTAAAGCTTATAAGTAATGCTCGGGGCGAAAAGCAATTGCAGAAGCGTAGATCATAGTGTGCTAGTGAAAAAAGGGAAGTGCAAGTGCCACCGACAAAGTTTGATAAGCTTTTAAGCAAGCAAGAGAGATAGAGAAGAGAGACCTTGTGCGAATCTTGGTGTTTTATCTCTATGCAACCTAGCTATTGCCTCTCATTGAGTTAGTCTGACAAAGAGTACCACCTTTGCTAATTGCTTCTTGTGTTTATTCCGCTCATTCCTTGGTCGCACTAACCCCGTTCATCTGTGTGTGAGTTCCACATCTTTTTCATGTTTATAGTGATCATCGCTTTGACATTTGATTTTTGGATTTCACCCACTCTTAACAACAAACTTGATTTTGGATTTCGTCTCTTGGCTTTCCACCACCCTTACCTATCCAACATATTTGCTAGCTTTTGCGTGTGCCTTTATGTGCGTGACCCGCTACAAATTGGTTTTGCTCTCGGCTTGATTGGTTGTCCCAATACTATCATACGAAATTGCGAGGTAGTGTTCTTCCACTAACATCCACAACCTAGCTTTTGTCTTGACAACATGGATAGGAACGGAGAAGAAGGAAGGGAGGATGGAGTCCTCCGCAACACCGAGGTGTTGGCCACCCAACACAACCTATGAGCACAACGCCAAGAGTTCAAGGAGCAACTCGCCTTGTTCGAGACGTGCATCGATGAGCAATATGAAGAAGTAGCTCAAAACTTCGTCGTGGTGAACCCTGACATGGCCCTCCTTCGCGAAGCCAAGGACAACTTGATTGCCAAATGGTGGCCAACAATGCGAACATGGAGAGGCGCATGGATAGCCTCGAGCGTGCCAAACAAGTGTAATATGATGAAGCACGTAAATCATGATGTGGGGACAGCTTTGAACCGTGCCTTTAAACCCGAGGTAGGCTCTCATTAAACTTTCATCGCGGCGATTTTGAAATTGGTTATAAATCTTCTTGCTTCATGGGACTTCACTTTTGGATAGAATCAAAATATAAATTCTTTCATAAGATTCTCCCAATTATCAATATTTTCTGCGGGGCAAGTTCTATACCAAGATAATGCAGTGTTAGTTAGAGATTGACTAAACAGTTTAAGTTTTAATTCATCATCAGTATAGTTTCTCAATTTAATTGTCCAACACAACTCAGTAAAGGAATGTAAATGATTATAAAGATCCTCATCGGGATCATCTCCTACAAAGCTTTTCTCTTTCATAATAGAAATAAAGTGTGGATGAATCGCATACTCCACGTCACTCCCATTTGGGAATTCTTTAACAAACCCTCGGTTGAATCCTCAGAGTTATTCAACTGTATCAAGCTTATTCATAAGCCCAAGAGCAGCCATGGTGTTACCTGAAACTATTAAACGACTTTAGTAAAAACAATAATAAATTAGCATCTAACAACAAAGACCAAAAGCGCTGAGCTCCCCGGCAACGGCGCCTGAAAATAGCTTGATAGCTGCAACAACACAAATCAATTGTAGCTAGTTTCGAAATAAGAGTATCAAACCACGAGGAGCTACTAGTTAGGGTCTTAATACCCCTTGCTACTATCTACTAAAGATTACTGATAAATTGTTTTCTAATCTCGAAAAATTTAAAGGGGGGTGTTGCAAATGGTTGAATATAAAGTAAATAAAGCAATAAAAGTGCTATAGGAAATGGGTCGAAACTTAATAAGACAAAGTGTTCTTAGGTATTATTGGATCCACCTCTAGCATTTGGATTCATGTTAATCAAGTTGAAGTATACTTTTAATCATATTGTGTGTGGGAGAGCTCCGTAATAAGATGCACCCAGAAAGCCATCGGTCATCGCATCTCTAAATAACCACATCAGCTAGTCTTCTGCAAGCCACATATTGACTATTTCTATTAAGGGTTTTAACTCGTGGTTATCGATATAAGCTTGGTGAGTCCCACTTATCCCCCTCATCCATGTGTTAAAGTGCCGATACGGTAATGTCACTTCTCGTCGTTCACTTTACCACACTTCAAAGGGTAGTTTCCTCTTGAGACCATAAGGAAAATATTACATGGTGCACAACACATAATATCAAGAGAGAGAATTAACACACATTAATATTTAAAACCATAAATCATCTTAGATTCATCTCATAGTCATGCTAGGGTTTCTCCATCTCCCCAAGAACTAATGGGACTACTCACACATGGAGGAAATCAAGAACATCATCATAATCTTATGGAGGGGATTAAAGGAATGGAATGAATTCGAATACAAATCCACAATAGCAATCAAGATTACAACTATGGTTGGAGGTGGATGATGGTGATGCAGCGGTTGATGGTGAAGGGGATGATTCCTTGTCCTCCGAGGATCCACATAGCAGCCTGGATGTTGTCTTCTACAAAGTTTCTTCTCTAGATCTGATTTGGGGCGGTGTTTCTCTGTTTTGCAGAGTTGTGTGTCTCGGATCTCTGCGCCGTATGCGCCTGGTGAAAGTATTTGACGAGACGGTGCTTATGGCAGGCCATACGGGTGGACGGTACGGGCGGGCCTTGCCTGTACCGATGCCCGTTAAAGTTACTGGAAGTTGTCCTTGCATTGTCCTTTTGCCCAGGTGCATAATTAAGTGCTAAAATGATTTCTATCACGTCAAAATGCTAGAAAATGACAGTTTTCGCTCATATTTCATCATTGCCTTATGATTTCGAGATCTTGTGTAGACAAGCATAAAAGGACACGATAGCACGGTGAAATACAAAAATCCTACTACTACTCATTGATAACTTAACTAAATAACGATGTAAAACATGCTAAAAATGCACTATCGGCCTATATGAATACTACACCGTATTTAGTTACCGTACATTGTGTATTGATAGTTCGGTGACCGTATCGATTTGGGTCTTCAAGTTTTGGTACCGCTGATGCATTTTACTCAATAATAAATCCTACTCACACAATGACATGCCTCACTCACTCGCTCTGTCACACTCATACGATGTCATATTTGCTGGTGAAGTTTCCAACACCTTAGCGATTGTACCGCTTTTGTGGCGCACAATATTGTACATAGATGGATATTATTCTCCGAGTGTAGCATTACCTAGCCACTTATCCTCTTGGAACCTTATTTCCCAGCCATCCTTGGTTGTGAACGAACTATGTAGGAAGAAGTATTTCTTAGTCACCGTTAGGCCAGCCAAGAAGTGCAAGTCCCCCAATTTTTAATTACCTGAGACAATGCACATGAGGATATTACTTCATTTTCTTAAGAGTTTGCTACACCTCATCTTCGGTAAGAAGGTTGAACAGCCATTTAGGTAGAACGGCTCTATTCTTGACCTCAAGGTCATGAATCACATGTCCTGCTTGACAATAATTATACTCTATTTAGACAGTCGACATTTCTTTTTATCACTACCACCTTGCCAAAAGAATCTTGATCAGACATAACCTAATTATTGCAGAACTACTTGTGATAGATGGAAGAAAGAAATCATATACTCCCCCGATTCATATTAGTTGGCACTAATATAGATGTATCTAGACACCTTTTAGTTTTAGATACATCTATTTTAGCATCAAGTAGTACGGATCGGAGGGAGTACAATATCATGTTAACTTCGTACCGGATTTCTAAGAACCAATTTTCAATCAAGAGATGGTAACTTTCTTTCCAACTATTTGAACTATTTTAGCTTTTTCTCGATATCTTTTTTGGTAGAGTAAGCATATGCACTCGAAAGCTAAATTGAATTTCCGCAAAGACTTGTGCTATACTATTTCCTCCATCTTCGTATAGAAGGCCACAAACTCAGAATTTATATACTAAGAAAACAAAGTAAAGTACTCCGTAATAAATAATACTCTCTTTGATCTATATTAGTCCCACTAATATAGATGTATCTAGATATATTTTAGTTTAGTTTTAGGTACATCCATACTACTTGTTTTTATGTTACTAATTAAATCCGTTGTGGTGTCTCTTTGCCTATGAATGCATGCAACATTCGTATTAATAAGCATCGAGGTAGAAATCTACTTCTCTATCCCAGTTCATAGAGTTTTCACGTATTTTTAGGTTATCAATTTGATAAACATAATATCAATTGTACAACAAAAAAGTTACTATATCAATCCAAAAAAATTCTAATGATATACATTTTGTTAAATTTGTGATCTAGAGATAAGCGCGTGCTCTATGAACCGGGAAGGAGGAGTAATCATTTTTTTGGTTAGTGTTGGCGGCCTTGTATAAAATTTAGTTTTTGTAATGATCTTGTATTTAAAAACGGACGCTCTATGAGACTACCATGTTTTCGCCCCCGCGTCGTCCAGCATCGGGCGACTCGGGCGGCTGACCCTAGCCGCCGGCCCCAGCCCCTCCCACCTCGCCGCCTCCCCTTCCCTCGCCGCCGCCAGCGCGCGCCGCCGGGCGAAGCCCGTGTGGTAGGCGGCGGCGAGGTCTTCCCCTTCCGCGGCGGGCGCTGAGGCTCGCGGGAGCTCGTGCAGGGAGGTGCGCGGGCTAGGCCTCTCCGGTCGTGCGGCGGCGGTGCTCCGGGGCGGCGGCTTCCTCCTCCAGCGTCGGGCGAGGTCGGCTAGTGGGCGTGCGGTCGTGGCCCTAGGTCCCCGCGCCCAGATCTGTGGTGGCTCGTGGAGCATTCGACCGGGGTTGCGTCGGCTCGCGGCTGGGCATCGGCTGCTGCGGCTCGCCAGCGTGGTGGGCGTGGAACCTCCGGCCGGCGGCTGCCGTGGCTCAGCTTCGCGGCGGCGTCGTTTCTGCTCGTGTGGATTGGTGGAGGAGTGTGGTGGCGGTGTGCTTCGGTTCCCCGCGCGGTGGCAGTTGCACGGGTTCGCTCTGGTTGCTTCAGTGACTATCTCGCGGGCAGCGGTGATGATCTGGACGGCGGCGTTCTCGCTGCAGCGACGGGGAGCCTAGGTGTGGCGGCGCGATGGACGTGGGGCCAGGCTGCCTCGCTCTGACGGATTCATCGGTGGTCGCCGATTTGGCTTGGTGAGTGCTCGCTCGGCTTCTGCTCCGTGTGGTACCCGGATGCCGGGGCGGCGGCCCCGGATGGTGGTCTTTTTCGTCTCGTCGAGCTAGGAGGTGGCTCTGCGGGAGGCGAACCTGGCCTCAGCGCCTTGTTTCATCCGTGGCCTCAGGTCGTCGAGCGCGTGGGGCTGGCGTTCTGCGTGCAGGTTGGTGTTGGTGGTCTGGCTGGCCCTTGAGGGGCGGGTGTGTGTGGCTTGCGACTCATCGCCGGGCGAAAGCTCTTCTCGGTAGTCCATCGGGACCGACGTCGGTGACGCCCTTGGGTGCCACATCCTTCTTGAAGTCGTCGTCGAGGTGGTGTTTCTCGCAACTCCGCCAGGTTCTCCGGGGGAAACCCCAGATCCCACGCGGGGTCTGGCGAGTTCGGCGTTCTTGCGTCGTTTGCCTCTTGTGGCCTCGCCTTGGATGTTCCTTCGGCCGGAGGGACCAGTGGAGTGAGCTTTGGTGGTTGGGCAGCCTCGACTTCGACGGACAGGCAGACACGACTTCGGGTTTGGTATTCTCCGGGTGAAAACCCTGCACCGGCCTCGGTTGTTGCTGGCGATGGCGGCGCTCTCGGTCGTCGCTCCCCTCCTTGGAGGCATCGTTGTGGAGGTTCACCTCCCATGTTGGTGTCTGGTCTGCTCGTCTGGTCGGCGCTTTCCGTTCTTCTTCTTCGGCTTGGTGGTGTGCGGCCCTGCGGGTCGGCGTGGACGTCGAAGCGGCGGCTCCGAATCATCGCCTCTGCCGTCCCGCGTTGAGGTGTTTGAGTGTCGGCCTTCGTTTGCTTGGGCAACTGGGTCTTCGGCTAGTCTGTGGGCGCGGCCTTGGGGCCGGCGTGGATGTCGGAGCGGCGGCTCCGGATGTTCGCCTCCGCTGTATTGCGTTGAGGTGTTGTGGTGTTGGCTTTGGTCGCTAGGGCGGCTTAGTCGTCGACTTGTGTGGGGGCACGGCCTCGGGGCCGGCGTGGTGCGTTGTGTTGTATGGTTTTCGGCCGATTTCCCTTATAAACTGCAAAATCTTTTCGACTTTATTGCCGAGGTTCGAAATTTTTTTATGGACGTCCGTACTGTACTCGCAAGACAACGGAACCTAAATTATTTTCTACTGCGGGGAACGGTAGATAAACTTTTCTACCTGAATTCAGCCACGCAGCATGGCACCGCTCAATGTAGATAAAACGAACTTCTCGTATATTTCAAAGCACTGAGTTTTATTTGTGTATGAATCCACGAGAATACTAGATCCTGCTCACACGCCTCGCTCAGTCACACTCAGACGGGTAGTCAAGCACGAGAAATGAAATCCGCGACGCGGTCCAACATCTCGGCGGCCGCCTCCGTGCCCGGTCGCCGGAGGTGGAACACGTGGCCCTGCCCCGGCGTGTCCACCAGCTCCGCCTCCCCGCGCCACCCGCTCGCGAGCAGCGCCGCGTGGTACGCCCGCCCCTTGGCCGCCAGGAAGTCGTCCTCGGCCACGGCCACCATCACCCTCCCGCACGGCATCGCCGCGAGCCGCGCCGACGCCCCGGCGGACGTCGGGCAGATCCTCGGGTCGTCCACGTCGGCGTCGGGCCGCGCGCACGTGAACGCCCACTCGCGGCGGATCCTGACCTCCAGCTCCGGCGCCATGGTGTTCGACGGGTCCCAGAAAAAAGGGTGCACCAGCATCACGCCGGCGATCGCCGCGCCCGGCTGCAGCGGGAGCACCTCGGAGGCGGCGCGCAGGGCGACGTTGTGCGCGATGTTGGCGCCGGCACTGTCGCCGGCGAGGAACACGCGGGAGGCGTCCCCGTGCGCCGCGAGCCACGGCTCCGATCCCCCGGGCCCGGCGGCGCAGGCGTCAACCGCCCACGCGAGCGCCGCCCAGGAGTCGTCGTAGGCCGCGGGGAGCGGGTGCTCCGGCACGCGGCGGTACTCCACGGACACCGCGATGGCGCCGGCGCGAGCGGAGAGGGCGTTGAGGTAGCGGTGGTATGTCGGGGACGCCGCGGACTGGACCATGAAGCCGCCGCCGTGGACGTACACGAGGACGGGCAGCTTCTTGGCGCCACCGGCGGCAGCGGCTGGAGGGAGGTAGAGGCGGACGGAGAGGCCGGTGGCCGGGTCGATGGTGACGTCCTTGGAGGCCACGCCCGTGGCGTCGTCGAAGGACGCCGGCACGGTGTCGGTGCCGATCAGGCGCTCGATGCTGCCGTTCTTGTAGACGCGGATGAAGGGGAAGAGCTCGATCTCGACATCGCTTGGGCAGGCGGCGTCGCTGGAAGCCATTACGGTGGATGCGCTCTGTGAAGGCGAGCTTGTGATATGGAGTGCGCCAGTGCGGTGGAGGAAAAGTGAACTAGTAGTGGAACAAGTAGGAGACTGGCCATTTGGATGAACAAGTTGGAAGTTTTTAAATCCACATTCTTGGCTGCCGGCGGCTAAGCACGGCGCAGCCACACGAGTTTGTTGTCTCGGCGATCTCCATCGCTGCACTCAACACTGCACGTCTAGACTTTACATGGCAAGTGGCCGCCAGTTTTCGCTGGTGATAGAGCCGATGGAGGATGGGGAACAAGTCATGTAATGCTGTTCGAGCTAGCAGGACGTGGATGGCTGGGAGCACACGTACGTGCTGCCGTTGCTGGTTAGTTCAGATAGTCTGCGTGTCTTTTTTACCAAAATTTCACCGATTTATTAATCATAAATAACACTACAATGAGGCTCAAAAGTAATAAAAATACATATAGACCATTAGATCACCTACCGATGATTACAAACACTAGCGTGAGTCGAAGACGCGCCGTCGTCCTCGCACCTCCATGACCAAAACAACAACCATCGCAAATGATGACAATCGTATATATACGCATTATCATTTATTTTCCTATCAAAGACATGTCCGACCAACCTTTTTCATTTCACATCATCCGACGGCCTGGGTCGTTAGGATTCGCTGCTACAGTGTCGCAAATATAAGATTATAAAATATGGGTTTTCCAAATAATATACTGCTTAATGGTATGCTTGGTTATCACACAGTAGCCAGAAAAAGGTCCTATCAAGAAAGAAGCATCTCATCAAGGTTTTTAAATTTAGCTCTTATCTATTGAACTCAATATCGCCATATCAGGCGTTGGCTATAATGTGTTTTATTAGTGTATACTTGTATGTTCATATGCACACAAGGAGTATTATAGCAAAGCTAGAAAGAGGGCGCATGAGTAAAATTTTGGTAAACTTGAGCCGATCGAAATTAGGTCAGTTAGAAAATAAGCTTATTCCAAACTGAGCTAAAAACAATGGAACAGGATAGTTGCTTCATGTGTGAGAGCACGTAAGTAGAGTAAGTGTTCCCACCTGCCAAACTATTTGATTTGAGATGTAAATGTTAGGAATGAGCACCTAGTATTCAACATATACATGTGTTACAATATTCAGGAAAGCCCCCCTCTACACTATACACTGGGGATACACAACAAAGTGGTCTATACATCACTAACACCCCCCCCCCGGCAAACTCATGGTGGGTCAACAACACTGAATTTAGAGAGAAAGAATCCATACTGCGCTCTAGTCTGGGCCTTCATGAAGAAGTCAGGGAGCTGTAACTCGGAAGGCACATACTGTAGAGCCATGACCTGATCCTGCCCAGCAGTACGCACAAAGAAGGCATCAGCACCTATGTGCTTGGTGAGCTCGTGCTTCACCGGGTCACGTGGAATGCTGATGGCACCAGTACTGTCCGACAAGAGAGGAGTCGGTGCGTCAGCAGAAGCACCAAAGTCCTCCAATAACCAGCGTAACCAAGTCACCTCTGCAGTCAAGAGAGCCATCGCTCGCAACTCAGCCTCTACACTCGAATGAGAGACTACGATCTGCTTCTTGGTCTTCCAAGCAATGAGAGAACCACCAAGAAAGATACAGTAGGCAGAAAGAGACTTGCGATCCGATGGATCTCTAGCCCAGGTAGCATGTGAGTAGGTCTGGAGCTGTAAGGAGCTAGAACTAGGAAAGAATAGACGACGGGAGACGGTGCCACAAAGATAGCGTAGGAAACGAAGGAGATGACTATAGTGGACACTAGTGGGAGCAGACATGAACTGACTCAGAATATGGACCGGATTGGAGATGTCAGGACGGGTGACAACAAGGTAAACAAGGCTCCCGACCAAGTTACGATAGCTAGTCGGGTCCGGAAAAAGATCACCATCAGTGGCACGGAGATGGACATTGAGCTCCATAGGATTATCGATAGTGCGCTCATCACCAAGAGCGGCACGAGTGAGAAGGTCCTGAATATACTTCTCCTGCGAGATATAGAAGCCATCGGAGGTAGAAGAAACCTCAATCCCAAGAAAGTAGCGAAGAGGACCAAGATCAGTCATGAGAAATTTCTCACGAAGATGAGCCTTGACAAAGGCAATGTACTCAGGGACGTCACCTGTGATGATCATGTCATCGACATAAAGAAGAAGGAGAGACCGACCACGAGAACATGTGTGGACAAAGAGCGCGGGGTCATGTGCGCTAGGAATAAAACCAGCAGAGGTCACCATAGAGGCGAAACGCTCAAACCAGGCGCGAGGGGCTTGCTTAAGGCCATAGAGAGAACGCCGGAGACGGCAGACCATGCCATCGGGAATAGAGTACCCAGGAGGTGGCTGCATGTATACCTCCTCACGTAACTCGCCGTTAAGAAAATCATTATGCACATCAAGCTGAGAGATAGACCAGTGACGAACATAAGCAACAGCAAGAAGAGTACGAACAGTGGTCATGTCAGCCACTGGAGAAAAGGTCTCGTCATAGTCATGGCCATGCTCATGTTGAAAGCCGCGAGCCACAAGTCGAGCCTTGTAGCGCTCAAGAGAACCATCAGAGCGAGTCTTTATCTTGTAGACCCATTTGCAAGTGATGGGACGAATAGAGGAATAAGTGACAACATCCTAGGTGCCAGTACGCTCCACCGCAGCAATCTCCTCGGCCATCGCTAGCTGCCATTCGGGGTGAGCAATAGATCCCGATAAGATGTCGGCTCAAGGACAGCAGAGAGACCGTAGTGAGTGAGGAAATAGCGATCAGGAGGAGGAAGAGGACGAGCACGAAGATTATGAGTCGGCTCAGGTGGAGAGTGAAGGAGATATGCCCTAGAGGCAATAATAAAGTGGTTATTATTTATATCTTTATGTTTATGATAAATGTTTATATATCATGCTAGAATTGTATTAACCGAAACATTAGTACATGTGTGATATGTAGACAAACAAGAAGTCCCTAGTATGCCTCTTAAACTAGCTTGTTGATTAATAGATGATTAGTTTCATAATCATGAACATTAGATGTTATTAATAACAAGGTTATGTCATTGTGTGAATGATATAATGGACACACCCAATTAAGCGTAGCATAAGATCTCGTCATTAAGTTATTTGCTATAAGCTTTCGATACATAGTTACCTAGTCCTTATGACCATGAGATCATGTAAATCACTTATACCGTAAAGGTACTTTGATTACATCAAACACCACTGCGTAAATGGGTGGCTATAAAGGTGGGATTAAGTATCCGGAAAGTATGAGTTGAGGCATATGGATCAACAGTGGGATTTGTCCATCCCGATGACGGATAGATATACTCCGGGCCCTCTCGGTGGAATGTCGTCTAATGTCTTGCAAGCATATGAATGAGTTCATAAGAGACCACATACCACGGTACGAGTAAAGAGTACTTGTCGGAGACGAGGTTGAACAAGGTATAGAGTGATACCGAAGATCAAACCTCGGACAAGTAAAATATCGCGAGACAAAGGGAATTGGTAATATATGTGTATGGTTCATTCGATCACTAAAGTCATCGTTGAATATGTGGGAGCCATTATGGATCTCCAGATCCTGCTATTGGTTATTGGTCGGAGTGAGTACTCAACCATGTCCGCATAGTTCTCGAACCGTAGGGTGACACACTTAAAGTTGGATGTTGAAATGGTAGTTCTTGAATTATGGAATGGAGTTCGAATATTTGTTCGGAGTCCCGGATGAGATCCCGGACATCACGAGGAGTTCCGGAATGGTCCGGAGAATAAGATTCATATATAGGATGTCATTTTATGTGAAATAAAATGTCGCGGAAGGTTCTATGGAAGGTTCTAGAAGGTTCTAGAAAAGTCCGGAAGAAACCACCAAGGAAGGTGGAGTCCACAAGGGACTCCACCTCCATGGCCGGCCAGCCCTAGTGGGGGTGGAGTCCCAAGTGGACTCCACCATAGGGGGCCGGCCACCCCCCACATGGGAGGTGGGAATCCCACCTTTGGGTGGGAGTCCTAGTTGGGCTAGGTTTGCCCCCTCCTATGGAAGGTTTTGGTTTCGGGTCTTATTCGAAGACTTGGACACCAACACTTGGGATCCACCTATATAATGAGGGGCCAAGAGAGGGGGCCGGCCAACCCCAAGACCACAAGCTGGCCACCCCCCATAGAGTGGCCGGCCACCCCTCCCAAACCCTAGCCAAGCTCCTCTCCTCCATATTGCCCGCATAGCTTAGCGAAGCTCCGCCGGACTTCTACACCGCCACCGACACCACGCCGTCGTGCTGTCGGATTCAAGAGGAGCTACTACTTCCGCTGCCCGCTGGAACGGGGAGGTGGACGTCGTCTTCATCAACAACCGAACGTGTGACCGAGTACGGAGGTGCTGCCCGTTCGTGGCGCCGGAACCGATCGTGATCAAGATCTTCTACGCGCTTTTGCAAGCGGCAAGTGATCGTCTACCGCAGCAACAAGAGCCTCATCTTGTAGGCTTTGGAATCTCTTCAAGGGTGAGACTCGATACCCCCTCGTTGCTACCGTCTTCTAGATTGCATCTTGGCTTGGATTGCGTGTTCGCGGTAGGAAAATTTTTGTTTTCTATGCAACATTATCCTACGAGTGGTATCGCAGCCGTATCTATGCATAGATGGTTGCACGAGTAGAACACAATGGTTTGTGGGCGTTGATGCTCTTGTTATCTTTAGTTTGAGTACTTTGCATCTTTGTGGCATAGTGGGATGAAGCGGCTCGGACTAACTTTACATGACCGCGTTCATGAGACTTGTTCCTCGTATGACATGCAACTTGTATTGCATAAGAGGCTTTGCGGGTGTCTGTCTCTCCTACTATAGTGAAGATTCAATTTACTCTTCTATTGAAAACATTAGTATCAACGTTGTGGTTCATGTTCGTAGGTAGATTAGATCTCTCTCGAAAACCCTAAACCACGTAAAATATGCAAACCAAATTAGAGACGTCTAACTTGTTTTTGCAGGGTTTGGTGATGTGATATGGCCATGATATGATGATGAATATGTATGAGATGATCATTATTGTATTGTGGCAACCGGCAGGAGCCTTATGGTTGTCTTTAATTTTCATGTTGAGTAGTATTTCAAAGTAGTTGTTATAGTTGCTACATGAGGTGAACAACCATGAAGACGGCGCCATGAACCTTGACGCTACACCGACGATGATGGAGATCATGCCCGAAGATGATGGAGATCATATCCGTGCTTTGGAGATGAAGATCAAAGGCGCAAAGACAAAAGGGCCATATCATATCACATATGAACTGCATGTGATGTTAATCCTTTTATGCATCTTATTTTGCTTAGATCGCGACGGTAGCATTATAAGATGATCCCTCACATTAATATCAAGATAATAAAGTGTTCTTCCCTCGTATGCACCGTTGCATTGTTCGACGTTTTGAAGCATCTCGTGATGATCGGGTGTGATAAACTTGACATACAACGGGTGTAAGCCATGTTGCACACGCGGAATACTTGGGTTTGCTTGACGAGCCTAGCATGTACAGACATGGCCTCGGGACAACGGAAACCGAAAGGTTGAACACGAGTCATATGGATGATATGATCAACATGTTGATGTTCACCATTGAAGCTACATCATCTCACGTGATGATCGGTTTTGGTGTAGTGGATTTGGATTGTGTACCACTTAACAACTATGAGGGATGTTGTATTAAGTGGGAGTTCATTAGTAATTAGATTAAAACATGAACTAATTATCATAAACATAGTCTGAGTAGTATTTTGAATTAATTTTGTAGTATTGGCATCCGTTTTCTACTATGCGCTAGTCTTGTTATTGAGATAGAAATACTGTTAAAATCTGATAAGAAACTTTACGGATTGGTACCGTTTTGTTAATGAATCAAGAAATGATTAAGTCCTATTGCAAACTTTTAGTAAACCTCACATTGTTGATTCAAATAGCTATGGTTTCAATTAGTACCTAAAGTTATCTTGTCTCCATGAAACTTGAAAGTTCAAATATGTTTGAAAAATAAGGAGCTGAAAATTTAGTTTTCAGAATAATCAAGGTATGAGATATATGTGATATCTAAGACCTTATTGCAAGATGATAGAATATAATTTGGTGAGACTACATAAACTCATAAGTTTTATGGGAATGTATGAAGGTTGAAGACGCAAGACGTCACAATCCTCCAAGCTATTGGGGCACTAATGATATTCGCATATCCATGAAGTTATCATCCTTAGTATGCACCGTTGCTAAGACTCGTCGTTTCGAAGCATCACGTGATGATCGGGTGTTATAGATTCTACGTGTGCTTACAATGGGTGCAAGCCCGATTTGCACATGCGAATACTAAGGTTAAACTTTATGAGCCTAGCATGTACAGACATGGTCTCAAAAAGTTGTCATGAATTGATGGATAAAATTATGAGTGAAATTGTTCATCATAGTTACTAATATGTGAAATCTGAAACACTTGTCATATGATGATCAACTTCAAAGTAAGAACCTCAAGGTTATTGGTATTTGACCAACAAACCTAGAAGTTATTGATGTTGAAATGTTTTTCTGAATAATGAGGAAAGCTAAAAGAGAAACTGCAAAAGATATTTTGGCAAAAGAAAAGAAAAGACTAGAAAGTCTAGCTCGGTGTATATAAATGATATACATGTTATGGTTGTATTCCTAGTTAAGTCACACAATGAAATTCTTGGGTATTAGTACCATATTGGTTGGTATGAAGTGTCATACAAAACAACGCAATACAAGAATACAATGGCCTAAGTGACCGACAAGGAATATGATAGAAATGCACGTCTGGAACAAAATAAAGTGTTATTATGTTCGTCGTTGGCATTCTATCTAGCCCTTAGAATTTATAATAAAGAACTTAATAATTGTTATTTTGCTCTAGTCAAATGAAAACAATGAGTTGTTCAAATTATGACATTACTCCATGTACGATGGATAAGTTATTATAAATCTTAATGGTGAAACACACATACATAACACTGACGCTAAAAATGCCATAAGGCAAATGATTTGAATTCCACTTATTTGTGGAACCGCAATTTAGGTCATGTTAGAAAAGATCGCATGAAGGAACTCCATGCAAATGGATTTTTGGAGTCATTCGATTTGTTGAATCGTTTGGCACTTGCAAAATCTTTTCTAAAAGGTAATGACTGAAATACCGTTCATAGGCCGAAGAGTTGAACGGGCAACTAACTTAGTGAAAACATACATAATGATATATGTGGTTCACTGGGCATAGTTGTGTGTGGAAGATTCTTCTACTTCATGAAAACTTTCAAACAATGAATTGAAGTATATATGTGGATATATTCAATAAGGAAAAGTTTGAAACATTTGAATAGGATTCAAATAAATTTCAGCATGAAGTGGAAATCATCGTAATAGAAAAATCAAATATCTATGATTGGATCATGGTGGAAATATTTGAATTACGAGTTTTAGCGAACATCTAAGAGAGTTATGAAATTGTTCTACAACTCACATTTCTTGGAGTATCATAATGATGATATAGTATCCGAGATATGTATCCAAACCTTGTTGGATTAATGATGTGATAAAATATTATGACGCCATTATATTTTTGTGGATTATGCTTTAGTGACTACCGCTTTTACACTAAATAGAGCATCATCATGATCCGTTGAAATGACACCATACAAGTTATGGTATGGGTATAAACCCTAATAGTCTTTTCTTTAAATTTTGGTCTAAGAGTTTACAACCAAAATCGGATGAATGTCTTTGTTGGTTATCCCGGAGATTTAATTGGGAATTCTTCCCACAAGACAAAGACAAAAGTGTTTGTCAATGTTTCTTATTTCCGAGAAATTGTTTCTAGTGAAGTATTTGAGTGGGAGGACAATATAATTTGATAAGGTTTATGAACCTAAGCATAATGATCAGAGTAGCACAAAGATCGGAATTGGTTTCGAAGCGGCCACGACGATCATGGCTCTCATGACTACAAAGTGTTTTAGCCATGGAGATCGAAGTACATATTGAACCTTGTAGGTATGGTTTACTTTGTGATCAAATAAATGATTTGTGGACAAAGGATTGATTTTGAACAATGATAAACCAACTACAAACAAAGAAGTTATGATGGGCCCTGACTTCGTTAAAATGGCTATACGCCATAAAATCCAAGATAGATGAATACTTTTTGAAAGTAAATGGATCTATGAAATTGATGGACTTGGATGAAATATCCTTGAAGAAGCTCAACTTATTGAAAAGTTGTTTACGACAAAGTTCAAAGAGTTGACTACGATAAGATTAGATCTTCCGTAGCAATGCTTATAGTCTATGTGGATTATTCTAGTAATCACTACATATTTCTTTTATGAGATATGTTAGTAGGATGGCAAAATACACTACTTAACGTAAGTGTATATTAAAGGTGTATACTAGATACAAACCAAGAGTTTTGCTGGTCCGTGAAATACTAGATAGGTATACGAACTTCAATTGGATGAAGTAAGTATCGCGGAGTTTGAATCTTCACCGGATGAAATAGTCAAAGAGTTTTTGATTTCATCAGAGACGATGAAGAGGCTTGCATTTGCAAGAAATTAAGTGGGAGCGCTGAGACATATTTATAATACTTATGTAGAAGACATATAGTTGGTTATAAATAATGTAATTAAATACTTGATTAAAAAGGTTTCATTGATAAATTAACTTCAATGAAAGGATATGGACTGAAACAAATTTAGTGTCAAGATCTATGAAGATAGATTGAAACACATAAATAAGTTTAAGTCAAAGTACATATGATGGATGTTGAAGTAGTTCAATATAGAAATATTAAGAAAATGTTCTTGTCATGTAAAGGTTTAACAAGACTTGAGTGTATCTGACACTCAATGAGTAAAAACACATAAGTGATTATAGATCACGAATAATATGTACACAATCAGATATCATGTGCTATAAAGTGTTATGAGCATGATTCATATGATGATCATTGGACGACAGTAAGAATTTCCTTGAGTACTTTAGAAGAACTAAGGATATATATATTTTTTTGTATGAAGAAATGACAAACAAATCGATGTAAGGTGTTACACCGATATTGGTTTTGTCACATATAAAATATAATTTCAATCTCAAATTAGACTAAGTGTTGTTTAAAAGGTAGCACAATGAGCTAGAAGTTGTCTATGCTAGATTTAGAAGAGTTCTAAATATTGTGACGGATTCTACAAAAGAAGGCAGAATATGTCATTGTTTTGACAAATGACAAAGGATGTTAAGTCAAGAAGTTCTTTGAGAACTTGGTGTAGTTCCGATAGTGTCAGAACTTTGAAGCTATATTGTGTATGACAATATTAGTGACATATTTCAGACCGCGGAATTAAGGTTCCACCGTAAGACCAAACATATTTAATGCCGACTCATTTGGAAATGAGTGATGCGTTGAGACGCAAATGAATTACAAAATACATACGTTTCGAGCGTGTCGGATCCGTTGACTAAAAACCTCTCCCGTGAGCAATACATGATAAAGCACCATAAGGCCAAGGTGTTATATCTTTACAAATGTAAACTAGATTATTGACTCTAGTGCAAGTGGGAGACTCGAAGGAGATATGCCCTAGAGGCAATAATAAAGTGGTTATTATTTATATCTTTATGTTTATGATAAATGTTTATATATCATGCTAGAATTGTATTAACCGAAACATTAGTACATGTGTGATATGTAGACAAACAAGAAGTCCCTAGTATGCCTCTTAAACTAGCTTGTTGATTAATAGATGATTAGTTTCATAATCATGAACATTAGATGTTATTAATAACAAGGTTATGTCATTGTGTGAATGATATAATGGACACACCCAATTAAGCGTAGCATAAGATCTCGTCATTAAGTTATTTGCTATAAGCTTTCGATACATAGTTACCTAGTCCTTATGACCATGAGATCATGTAAATCACTTATACCGTAAAGGTACTTTGATTACATCAAACACCACCGCGTAAATGGGTGGCTATAAAGGTGGGATTAAGTATCCGGAAAGTATGAGTTGAGGCATATGGATCAACAAGTGGGATTTGTCCATCCCGATGACGGATAGATATACTCGGGCCCTCTCGGTGGAATGTCGTCTAATGTCTTGCAAGCATATGAATGAGTTCATAAGAGACCACATACCACGGTACGAGTAAAGAGTACTTGTCAGAGACGAGGTTGAACAAGGTATAGAGTGATACCGAAGATCAAACCCTCGGACAAGTAAAATATCGCGAGACAAAGGGAATTGGTAATATATGTGTATGGTTCATTCGATCACTAAAGTCATCGTTGAATATGTGGGAGCCATTATGGATCTCCCGTATCCCGCTATTGGTTATTGGTCGGAGTGAGTACTCAACCATGTCCGCATAGTTCTCGAACCGTAGGGTGACACACTTAAAGTTGGATGTTGAAATGGTAGTTCTTGAATTATGGAATGGAGTTCGAATATTTGTTCGGAGTCCCGGATGAGATCCCGGACATCACGAGGAGTTCCGGAATGGTCCGGAGAATAAGATTCATATATAGGATGTCATTTTATGTGAAATAAAATGTCGCGGAAGGTTCTATGGAAGGTTCTAGAAGGTTCTAGAAAAGTCCGGAAGAAACCACCAAGGAAGGTGGAGTCCACAAGGGACTCCACCTCCATGGCCGGCCAGCCCTAGTGGGGGTGGAGTCCCAAGTGGACTCCACCATAGGGGGCCGGCCACCCCCACATGGGAGGTGGGAATCCCACCTTTGGGTGGGAGTCCTAGTTGGGCTAGGTTTGCCCCCTCCTATGGAAGGTTTTGGTTTCGGGTCTTATTCGAAGACTTGGACACCAACACTTGGGATCCACCTATATAATGAGGGGCCAAGAGAGGGGGCCGGCCAACCCCAAGACCACAAGCTGGCCACCCCCATAGAGTGGCCGGCCACCCCTCCCAAACCCTAGCCAAGCTCCTCTCCTCCATATTGCCCGCATAGCTTAGCGAAGCTCCGCCGGACTTCTACACCGCCACCGACACCACGCCGTCGTGCTGTCGGATTCAAGAGGAGCTACTACTTCCGCTGCCCGCCGGAACGGGGAGGTGGACGTCGTCTTCATCAACAACCGAACGTGTGACCGAGTACGGAGGTGCTGCCCGTTCGTGGCGCCGGAACCGATCGTGATCAAGATCTTCTACGCGCTTTTGCAAGCGGCAAGTGATCGTCTACCGCAGCAACAAGAGCCTCATCTTGTAGGCTTTGGAATCTCTTCAAGGGTGAGACTCGATACCCCCTCGTTGCTACCGTCTTCTAGATTGCATCTTGGCTTGGATTGCGTGTTCGCGGTAGGAAAATTTTTGTTTTCTATGCAACATTATCCTACAGAGAGGGCATCATGCCAGAAGTGGAGGGCATGTCAGGAGGAGTATCATCGTCATCACGTGGACGGCGGGAGTAGTGAAAGGTAGGAAGGGATCACCGTAGGCAAGGAAGGTGACATGGGGGAGGAACGTGTGGAGGGTGGGGAAGGTGGTGGGGGAGGAGAAGGGGGTCTTGTGGGTGAAGAAGGAGCAGAAGGTGGTGAGGGACTCGGCAGAGCAGGGACCTGAGACACAGGAGGAGGTGAGTCAGGGAACAAGAGAAAACATATACCATCCACCGAGAAGGAAGAGGAGGAGGGAGGGTAGAAAGGACGGGACTCATCAAAAGTGATGTCCCGAGAGATGCGCATCCGACGACCAATAGGATCCCAACACTTATATCCCTTGTGCTCAGGACTGTAGCCAAGAAAGACACATTCAACATATTGAGCAGTCATCTTGGTACGTTCGCGTGGAGCAAGAAGAACATAGCAAACGTAACCAAAAAGACGAAGGATCGAATAATCAGGAGCGCGGCCAGTAAGACACTAAAGAGGAATACCACCCTGCAGGGCCGTGGAGGGCTGAAGGTTGATGAGATATGTGGAAATAGACACAGCCTCAGCCCAGAAGTGAGGAGGAAGAGAGGTGGCGATCATCATCGCACGAGCAGTCTCAAGTAGGTGGCGATGCTTGCGCTCAACCACGCCATTTTGAGCATGGGCGCCAGGACGGAAGAATTGGGCCATAGGGCCCTGCTCAGCAAGAAAACCACGCAACAGCTGGGAGATATACTCACCAGAGGAGTCATCCTGAAACACACGAATAGGCGTGGAAACTGAGTATGGACCATGGCAGCAAAACGCTTATATATCGAGAGAACCTCGCTGTGAGAAGTCATAAAATAGATCCAAGTGTGGCGAGAGAAGTCATCGATAAAAATAACATAGTAGCGTTGGCCCCCCTTGGAAGCAAAGGGATCCGGACCCCATACATCAGAATGAACCAAATCAAAAGGATGCTGAGATACAGACTCACTAGTAGGATAAGGTAACTGATTCTGTTAACCAAGCCTACAGCCTGACAACCCTGAAGCAAGACATCTCCTGAGACAGTCCCCAGAAGACCTCGACAAAGTAAAGACGACAAGCGAGAACTACAAAGATGACCAAGACGATGATGCCACTGCTGAAAGGAGGCGGTAGTGGAAACAGCAAGCACAAGTGGTGCAGTTGGTGAAGTGGTAGAAGAAGGAACATGAAGACACTCAAGCTCCCAAAGTACATGGGAGTCACGGCACAGAGGGTCAGCCCCAACCAGTGCCCGAGTGTGAGTGTCCTGAACAGAACAAGAATCAACATCAAGAATGACCCGACAACCAGAATCAGTGAGTTGAGCGTTGGAAAAAAATCATGGTAAGACGGGGAACATGAGAAACATCAGGAACGGAAAAGGAGGAAGTAGAAAGAGTGCCACAACTTGCAACAGGAAGAGAAGTGCCATCGGCAGTAAGAACATGAACAGGAAGATGAAGAGGTCGAATCAGGAGACATGTGAAAAGAAGTTCCAGAATCCAGAACCCACGAGGATGTACCTGACTGTGTAGAGGAACCAGCCACAGAGGCAGCAGTACCCTTCGAAGCAAAACCAGAGGAGGCAAGGAGGCGCTGAAGCCTCGCAATATCCTGCTCGGTGAAGCCGGTGGTGAAGGGCGGCCAGTCAGACTCAAGGTCACCAGGCCTACCACAGTAGGTGCAGAACCGATCGCGGCGAGGGTGACCCCCACCACGAGAAGAGCGAGCTCATCCAGTAGCAGCATGCGCTCGTGTGGGCAGAAGCGGCGGTGTAGGTGCAAGCAGCAAGAACAGAAGGTGTCTCAAGCAGACCAGCACCACGCTGACGAGTCTCCTCAGCACGGAGCTTAGTCAACACCTCTGAGATAGGAACACGGCCCCAAGCAAACAACTGGGCACGACAGGGCTCAAACTCTGGACGAAGTCTAGACAGGAACTCGTGGATCCTCTGAAAATCCATATCTGAACGTACTGTCCGGCAACACTGGCAAGTACCACAGAATGCACTGCGAAGGGAGTCAAGCTGGCACCAGATCGCCGCACTCTGGGTGTAGAACTCATCAACAGTAGAATCACCCTGCTGAAGATCATGCTCCTAACGCAACACAGATAAATACAGAGAATCCCCAGAAGGCTAATAGCGTTGACGAAGGTGTACCACATCCCAGTGATGGTAGCAAAGCCCATAAACTCAGAAGAAAACTGTGGCTGAACACTCTGAGAAAGATCGGCAGTATCCCTAGCACCCTCATCACACCACTGAGTAAAAGCAGCCAAACTATCACGGTAGGAACCAAGAGCCTCTGAAAAATCAAGTACCTGCTCCTCATATGCCTCAGCAGCAGCAACCTCGGCAGACTTGGCTGCACCCTGATCAGCCTGAGTAGCATCATCAGCAAGGGCATGTAGCACTGACGGCGGGGTAGGAGGCGCAGGAGCAGTGGGATGCGGCGGACAAGAGACCTCGCCGGAAAGAACACCCCACAGCCGAAGACCACGCATGTGAATGCGCATGAAGGCAGCAAACTCTCCATAGTTGGTACCATCAAAGATCATTAGGCATCGAGGGATATTAGAAGTCAACTGCCTTAGATCACTGGATCGATCTAGGAGAGCTCAAGCCCGGGCGCACGAGCGCCACCCACGAGCAGAAGGCGGACGATTTGGGGCCGGAAGCGGCGGCTGGGGCGGCGGCACGGCCCGAGGCAGCAGCGGCCGGGGCCAGCACGGCCCAAGAAGGCGGTGGCCAGGGCGGGCACAACCCGAAGCGGTGGCGGCCGGGGCCGGCACGGATTGAGGCGGCCGCGGATGGGTCGGGCATTGCCGAGGCGGAGGCGACCGGGGCTGAGAATGGTCGGGGCGGCAGCAGAGGCGGCCGACGGGACCTAGCGGCTTGAGCCCGATTTGGAGCTCTAAAACCGACGGAAATGTCCAATATTTCTTGGAAATCAACTCGATCCCGACGGGAGCGGGAGAGGAAGAAGGAAGTGGAGCAACGGCGGCCGGAAAGATCATCGGCGGCGATGCGGATTGAGCACAGAGTTGCAGCGTGTAAAGAGCTAAACCTAGAGCTCTGATAGCATGTTAGGAATGATCAACTAGTATTCTGTAGGGATTCGTAGCATAGAAAACAAAACAAAATCCTACCGCAAGAACGTATAACAAGTCAAGATCTAATCTAGTAGATGGTAGCAACGAGGTGAAGATCATCATACCCTTGAAGATCGCTAAGCATTAACGAGATAGATCTCGTGGTTGATGTAGTCGATCACTTGTCGCTTGCAAAAGCGCGTAGAAGATCTTGACGGTGCCACAATCGGGCGTCACCTCCGCACTCGGGCACACGTTTGGTGTTGATGACGACGTCCTTCTCCCCGTTCTAGCGGGAAGCGAATGTAGTAGATCCTCCTCACAATCCCACCAGCATGACGGCGTGATGACGGTGGTGGTGGAGATCTCCGGCAGCGCTTCGGCGTAAGTACCACAGGAGAATATGGAGGAGGGAGTGGCTAGGGTTTGGGAGAGGGGGAACTTGGGGCGTCGTCCTTGGGTGCCCTTTGGTGGTGCGGCTCAAGAGGTGGCCGGCCCTCTCCCTCTCTTTATATAGGTGGAACCCCCTAGGATTTTCCCCAAAACCAAATTGAAGTCCAACTCCAAAACTGCCATATGGGTGAAACCTAGGGGAAGTGGATTGCTCCCTTTCCTTCTTCCTTGGCCGGCCAAGGTGGTGGAGTCCACCATCAACTCAACCTTCCCTCTTGGTTGGCTGGTTAGGGTTGGTGGAGTCCATCCGGGACTCCACCTTCCATAGTGATTTATTCCGGAGTCTTCTAGAATATTCTAGCACCTTCCATAAATGCACCGGATCATTTCCAAACTTAGAAAGTGACTTCCTATATATGAATCTTATTCTACAGACCATTCCGGAACTCCTCGTATTGTCCTGGATCCCATCCGAGATTCCGAACAACATTCGAACTCCATTCCATATTCCATATCTACTTATAACGATATCAAACCTTAAGTGTGTCACCCTACGGTTCGAGAACTATGCGGACATGATCGAGACTCTTCTCCGATCAATAATTAATAGCGGGACCTGGAGATCCATAATAGCTCCCACATATTCAACGATGACTTCGTGATCGAAAGAACCATTCACATAAAATAACAATTCCCTTTGTCTCGCGATATTTTACTTATTCGAAGTTTGATCGTCGGTATCGACATACCTAGTTCAACCTCGTTACTCATAAGTACTCTTTCTTCGTACTGTGATATGATATCCCTTGTGAACCACTCACATGATTGCAAGCTAATTGGATGTCATTCCACCGAGAGGGCACAGAGTATATATATCTGTCATTAGGATGGACAAATCTCACTATTGATCCATGTGCCTCAACCCTATACTTTCCGAACACTTAATACCACCTTTATAACAACCCATTTACGAAGTAGTGTGTGGTGACCCTGCATACCACTGCATGTTGTAGTATGCCAGTCGTTGATATAACACTCGCGAAGTACCATTCCGCAAATATTACATCCCTCAGAGTAGTACAACAGAACATAGCAGGGTCCATAACTCATTCACATATTATTACAAGTAGCATACACAAGTCGTCTCGGAGCTCCTCCTGGGTCCTAAGAGGATAACTCCTGGGTTCGAGGTGAACCCAACTTAATTTACAATACCATAGTCTTATTAAGCCAAACATTTATTTTATCGAGCGGCTAAATAGTAAGAGTTTGCGTCTGCTCGGCTACTACTACTCCTCCCGATATCTTTAGGCTTGTTCTCCTCCCGGAAGCCTCCCGGATCCGTAGACTATGACGTAGTCTACGCCTTCAACACCTCTCGAGAGGTCTCGGTTCCTCGTAGCCGATGATCTCGGCTCCATCATTGCTTGTCGTAGTCCTCCTCCTCCGGACGGTTCGGACAATCTAAGCATGGGGTTTAAGAGTGGTATGAGTACGAGCGTACTCAACAAGTTCATTTTAGATAAGAGGTGTTTTATGCACTAGCTACGATACTAGACCGGAAAGTCTAATACCAATGCAAGTTTTGATAAACATTTCTTCAAGAGATTGTTTTTATTTCAAAGAGCTATGTCCGTCGGCCTTCACCGGTTTACTAGAACTTCATGGAGCTCCTTTCCGGCCGCGTTCGCAGTTCCTCAATCCCGGAACAGGGAGTGACAGGTCACGATTCTTTACACTCGCGAGAGGTGTGTTGCTTTACCCATAAGAGATCTTAACCTTGGTGCCAACCGGGCAGCTTTCCGTCCACACTTCCTTTGGTGTGAGGCCCGGTATAAGGTCTAGCCAATCATGTTCCTCCGCTACCTCGCACACCCACCCTTTGTTGCATACCCCGACCACAGGTCCTCGTCGGTCCTCTTATACCACTTAAGGATGGACCCCGACCACGACAACGGTTTGGGACTCGTTAACCAAACTCCTTCGCCGGTAGCCGCAACCCATCATAGACCACTTACCGTGGGGAATTAGAATGGGATCCCCACCCCACCGCTTGCCCAACTCTGGGTCAAGTGTCTACGGTAAGCGCATCCGTTGATGTACGAGAGGTGGAAACACTTTTGACTACTCCGTCCCACTCCGGATCTTATGGTTAACACGGGTATTACGGCACAAGAATCACTGGCGACATTTGTTGTTTAATACTAGATGGATATAAACCCTTGCAATGGAACCTCCACCATATCAACACAATCCATGGTTCCATTGCCCACCACATAGTCATATTCATAGTTATGAAAGTAGTGGTTTTGATTTTTATGCAATAGTGATAACCATAATACTTTGCAAGTAATTTGATAGAAATACTCAAATGACATGAGCAAGTGATGAACTTGCTCGAACACTGCAAAGTTTTGCGGTTGGAAGGTATGGACTCGACCCTTGTCCTCTTGTTCTGAAAAATAGCATCATTGTCCGATAAGGGCAATGGTTAAAGAAGCAATTATGCATGATTCCATTTTTAGGGTTTGTTCCCCCCTTCCGATGTCGTTATTATTTTATGTAAGAGGTTAGTACTAAGAATACTTTGGGAATACTTGTTTAAGAGTAGAATACTACCTTGAAATGTTGTCAAGGTGTTTTGAAGTCCAAATTCATTAATGGACTTATTTGCATTAATGAAAATAATATGTGTGATTTAAATTATTATTTAAATCATCAAATTAAGATTCATTCTTAATTGTCTTCAAAAATTCTCCTTGACATTTTATTTAATTAGAGAATTTTATGCTGATCTATTTTCATATTTTTAATTATTTTTTTAGAGCTATTCAACATTTCTTACAAAATTTCAAAGTTTCTGTATTTCTTGGAATTAGGAAAGGACCTAAATGCCCTTGGGCCCCACCGTCAGGGTGGCCCAACGGGTTAGGTCGCACCCGAGCCACCCTTTGGGCTCGGTCGGCCCATTCGTTCTCTCCCCTCTCCTCGCGCAGAAACCCTAATCTCTTCCTTTCTCTCGCGACACCGTGGTCGCCTCGCCGTCGCCGAATTAGTCCGACCGCCACCGGCCGTCCCCGCCGGCGAGATCGGACGCAGTCGAACGGCCGCACGACGGCGCATCGATTGGTCCGCGCCGATCTGCGTTTCGCTGCTTCCTCGTCGTGCCCCCTTCGCCTCTGCTCGTCTACCGTGGAGTTCCGCGGCGATTCGTCGCCGCCGACGTCCCTGGCGTCACGGCGCTGCCGTGGTTTCACCCCTGTGGGCGCGAACAGCCGTGGCACCACCATGGCCCGGCTTGGCCAGGCGCCGCCGTGCTCGGCGCGTGCCGCCGTAGCCGCCATGGCCGAGCTCTGCTCTTCCTTTCCCTGGTGAGTAACCGTAGCTTCCTTCTCTCCCTCTCTGCTCTGCTTCCTTTTCTCCTCATCTACTTTGTCTTGCTCAGCTACTGGCCTGCATCTCCATGTTGAGATGCTTGCCGTGACCATGCGCTGCTGCTGTGTTGTTCTTGCTCAATTGCTCACTCGTGGCGATTCATGAATTAGTGCTTATGAGCATGCTTTGTGATGCCTCGTGTAATTTAGTAGCTCCTGCTTGTTGCTTGATGCTCTGCTGTAGCTTAGCTTCTGCTGTGCTTAGCTTCTTGCTTGTGCTTAATCTTGTCCCTGGCTTGATTGTGGTGGTTAATTCTTGTATATTAACAAGTGCCAGTGCCTCTGGGCTAGTTCATTGAGTTCTGGTTCATGATTATGCTCCATTGAGCTGTACTGTTGGCTTAGCAGTGTGATTCAGTGATGAATTGTCATGTGCTTTTCTTGTACATTGTGATCCTTTAGTTCATCAAGCCTTTGATGTGCTTCTGGATACAATTATAAAGCCTGATGCCCTTATCTGTGATGCAATTATTCAGTTATTTAATTATCTGTTCATGTGTTACTTGCTTAGAATGAGTTCTAGCATGCAGTAGCATGCTCTATCAAGCTTCTGGTGATCATATGATCTCCAGTTGCTTGTAAAAGCTGCTCTTTGGTGTTTGTGGCTCACTGTTGCTCACTCTGTGCTGTGTGTGTATCATACAGACTTAACCTGGTGTGTATTGTTGTTGGCTTAAGCAACTGCTGTTGCTTGCACTGGTCCATTGGATCACTGCAAAGCCCTGGTGCTTTGATTTATTTGTTTTGTTCACTTATCCGTGTTGCCTGAATTTTACTGAAGTGGATAAGTGATGTGAGCTGCTTTGCAGTTGTGATCATCTAATTAATTGTGACAGGGCTAGATGGATGCCAGCTCTCAGTTGTGTACCCTAGCCCTCTACTGAATCCAAATGGATAATGAGGTATAGGTTCTTGTGCTTGGCTCGGGGTTGAGGTGGCCACGGCGGCACTTGTGTTGCTGTCCTGGTTGCTCCCCTATCTGTGATTTGCCATGGTTTATGTTGGCTGACTGGAATGGAATAATTGTTCACTGGCTTGATCCAATTTTGGACTTCCAGTGACCTTTTGGTGTTGACAAAAATATATAGACAAGTAATTGTCTATAATCCGATGGTCTAGCTAGTCTGTAGGTGCTTAGTGAGTGGTTTAGGCTAACTATGGTTGCATTCTTGGCTGGATTCCTCTAGTTATGCATGGATTTGCATAGCTGTTGTTCCCTTAGGATGTTAACCTATTGGTCTTACCCATCTGTGCTTGCACCAAATGGCTTGGTAGCCAAATGATGACACACACAGGGTAATCTACCCTTACGTGCTCCGGTGATGCATTGTATGCTTAATTATGAGCAAGGTATGATCTTGCTCAGGCTTTTGTGTGGTATACCTCACTCCAGCTCCTAGAATTAAGTGTTGTTGTAGAGGATTTCTTCTGTGATACTTGGTTTGCTTGCCCTTCTCCTCCTAGCAAGCTTGAGATCTTGGTTTAATTTACGGTGATTGTGAATAGATGAGACAGCTCTAGCTGTTCACTTGTTCTTGGTGTTCTTTGTTGTTCTTGGTGAACTTACCACTGCTCGCTTGTCGATGGATGAGCAAATGACTAGGGTTTGAGCACTGAAAAGGTTAAGTATGGTGCCTCTATGCTCTCCCTGGTCGACAGCTTGGCTCTGGTCACTTTGGTGACTCACTGATGCTGTGTGTGTGTTGTGCCACATGCACGGGCGGTGCTCAGGTGTTGAGCATGCACACACGATGTGTGTGCTGCTTGTGTGTCTGTGTGAACCAGATCCTGTGAACTTGGCTTTGGAGAGGATCAGCTCGGCAGACTTGATATTATCCTCTATTTCCATTCTTTTTTTTTTGAACCTGCCAAGTGGCTATGCCACTTGGCATAACTTCTTTCTTTGTTGTGCTTGTATGCAGGAATCAGGAATTGATCAAGATGATCCAGAAGATCATCAAGTCCAAGATTAAGTGAAGATGTTCTTGTAGAAATTTAGACTAGGATATTAACTTGTAATTTGTCTTTATTTTCCTTTCTTCTATTCTGCCATTTATGTAATGTGTTGTATTATTCTTTTATTTCACTTATGAATATTGTAATGACATTGTAATGTGTGTGATGATCAATAAAGCTCAAAATTTTCTCTAATGCTTTACTTTAATATTATTGTTTATCTTGATTATTATTGATTATTTACTTAATGAATTTCTTCATTTGAATTATTTAAGTAACTATTTAATGTTTGAATTTGAAATTCAAATTCAACCTTGGTTTGAATTCAACCATGTCATATCATTTGGAATTCAATCAAGCAACTCTCCTCTCTCTTCTCAAAACCCTAAACTAGTGAAGTGAGAAGCAAGTTTGTCGCACTCTCGAAACCCTAACCCTGTAAGGTGTCGAGAGAGAAACTTGTCCCTCTTCGATGCAGTTTTTGTGTAAAAGCGCGAAATTTCCCCAGAATTTACTATGCAATGCACATCCCTTTCTAAAATCTACCCCTCGATCGTCTCTAAACCTGGGACATTACAGCCTTTCCCCCTTAAAGAAAACTTCGTCCCGAAGTTGTGGTTGGAATACCTGAACAGCTCGGGGTATGTTTTCCTTAGGTCTTCCTCTTTTTCCCAGGTGGCTTCCCTCTCGGGATGATGCTTCCATTGTATCTTGCAATACTTGATCGCCTTATTTCTGAGTTGTTTCCAGCTCTCTTCGAGAATCTTGGCTGGCTTCTCGATGTACGTCAGATCTGGTTGTAACTCAAGCTCCTCATGTGATAATGGTTCATCTGGGGTCTTCAAACATTTCCGAAGTTGTGACACATGGAATACATTGTGAACTTGATCTAGCCTTCCGGGTAAATCCAATTCAAAGGCTAAACCTCGATTCTGACTCAGTATCTTGAAAGGTCCTATATATCTAGGACTGAGCTTTCCTTTTACTCCAAACCTCTGGAGTCCTTTCATCGGGCTTACCTTAAGATAAACCATGTCTCCAACTTGTGGCTCCCATGTCCTTCTCTTCGATCGGCATAACTCTTTTGCCGACTACGGGCTATCTTGAGCTGTCTCCGATAATGTCAATGATTTGTTGTTTTTCCTTGACATAATCAGGGTTGAACTCTTTGCTTGCTCCGGCTTCATACCAACATATTGGTGATCTACACTTCCTCCCGTACAGAGCTTCAAATGGTGCCATCTTGATGCTGCTTTGATAACTATTGTTGTATGAAAACTCTGCTAAAGGTAGATGCTCCTCCCATGATCCTCCGAAGTCTAGGGCACAAGCCCTAAGCATATCTTCTAAGATCTGATTGGTTCTCTCAGTTTGTCCGCCTGTTTGTGGGTGATACGCGGTACTATAATCCAACTTGGATCCTAAAGCTTCGTGAAGTTGCTTCCAGAATGCTGATGTGAACACGGATCCTCGATCCGATACGATCTTCTTTGGCACTCCATGCTTACTTACGATCTCTTTGATGTAAAGATCGATAAGTTTCTCTCCTTTATCCTGCTGGTTTACCGCTAAGAAATGTGCACTTTTCGTCAACCGATCCACGATTACCCATATCATGTCCTTCTTTTTACTGGTCATGGGTAGTCCGGTGATGAAATCCATCCCTATCTCCTCCCATTTCCACTCTGGAATAGGTAGAGGTTGTAACTTCCCTGCGGGACTCTGATGTTCAGCCTTCACTCGCTGGCAGGTATGGCATTCTGCCACATATTGTGCTATCTCCCGCTTCATGTTATTCCACCAGAATAGTTCCTTTAAGTCCATGTACATCTTTGTACTTCCCGGATGTATTGAGTATGGGGTTTGATGAGCTTCCCAGAGTATTACTTCCTTAATTTCAGCAATATCCGGAACGCAAATCCTCTTCTGGAACCACAAAGATCCAGATTCTCCTCGGTGAAATTCTGATGGTCTTCCCTCATCTATTCTCCTCATCTCCTCTACAATAAATGGACCGTCCATCTGACCCATCATTATCTCATTCTTCAAGTTAACATTAAGTTCATCGGCTACTTGCAACGCCGATAATCCTTCATGGGCTTCCTTCTCCCAAAGTTGTATTTGGGCTTGACTTATTTCCTTTCTCAACTCCGGTGATATTTCTTGTTCCACTCCTCCGGTACTCTTCCTACTCAGGGCGTCTGCTACTACATTAGCCTTCCCTGGTGTGTAATTGATTGTCAGATCATAATCCTTGATCAATTCTAGCCATCTTTTCTGCCTCATATTGAGTTCCTTCTGAGTGAAGAAATATTTGAGGCTTTTATGATACTGTATAGAGCTCACACTTAGCTCCATAGAGAAAATGTCTCCAAGTTTTTAATGCAAACACGACAGTCTGCTAATTCCAAGTCATGTGTTGGATAGTTCACTTCATGAGGTCCGAGTTGCCTCGATCCATAGGATATCACTTTCCGATCTCGCATGAGTACGCAACCCAATCCATGCTTGGATGCGTCACAGTACACGGTGTAATCCTTGCCAACTTCCGGAACTGCTAACACCGGTGCCGTGGTGAGTTTCTCCTTCAGAGTTTGAAAACTCTTCTCACACTCCTCTGACCACACGAATGGTGTATTCTTCCTTAGCAACTTTGTCATAGGTCCTGCTATCTTAGAGAATCCTTCAATGAATCTCCGATAGTATCCTGCCATTCCAAGGAATCCTCGGATTTCCTTGACAGTCTTGGGTGCTTCCCATTCTAGAACTGCTGCTACCTTACTCGGGTTGACAGCGATTCCATCCTTGCTAATGACATGACCAAGAAATTCCACTTGATCTAGCCAAAATTCACACTTACTGAATTTGGTATAAAGTTGGTGTTCCCTTAGTGTTTGCAACACTAACCTCAAATGTTCGGCATGTTCTGCCTTGTTCTTGGAGTATATCAGAATATCATCGATGAATACGATGACAAACTTGTCTAGATATGGCATGAAAATCTTATTCATGAGATTCATGAATATTCTTGGGGCATTGGTTAATCCAAAAGGTACTACAAGATATTCATGGTGTCCATACCTTGAGACAAAGGCAGTTTTCGGAACGTCCTCCTTCTTGATCTTTATCTGGTGATAACCCGATCTTAGATCAATCTTGGAAAAGACTCCCGCTCCTCTAACCTGATCAAATAGATCTTGTATTCTTGGAAGTGGATACTTGTTCTTGATTGTGACGTTGTTCAGATTCCTGTAGTCTCCGCACATCCTTCTTCCTCCATCTCTTTTATCCACGAAGATCACAGGTGATCCCCATGGTGAAACACTCTCTTGAATGAATCCCTTTTGTTCCAAGTCATCCAATTGCTCCTTAAGTTCTTTCAATTCCTTAGGCCCCATCTTATATGGTGCTTTGGCAATCGGAGCTCTTCCTGGAATTAGGTCGATAGTGAATTCTATCTCCCTATCTGGTGGCATACCAGGTAATTCCGAGAAACACATCCTGGAATTCATTTACTACAGGTATATCTTCTAACTTCACCTCCTTCATGCTATTCAACTGCAGCTCCACTTCAATCTGAGTATGTTTGTCGCCTTGGTAGATCATTCTACTTCCATCGGGACTTTTCAATGACACCGTCTTGTTTACACAGTCGATCAATGCTCCATTAGCCTCTAACCAGTTCATACCAAGAATGACATCAATGTCCTTCATCGGTAAAATGAACAGGTCCGCGTCAAACGCGCACTTATTGATCATAATGACTTGTTTTTGTTTGGCATGGGTTACTAATATCGTTCCCCCTGCAGAAAGTATGGTTATGGGTGTATCTAACTTAGTGCAACTAATCCCATGTTTGATGATGAATTGTTGAGAAATGAATGATGTAGTTGCACCAGTATCAAAAAGTACTTTGCCAGTATAAGTGAGTATCTGAAGCGTACCTATCACCGCTCGGTCGAATTGACCACCTCCTCCAGACCGGTACAATTCAGCTTGCCGAAGGGCTTCTTATTCTTCCAATTCCCTCCGGTGTTTCCTCGATTTCCTCCTCCTCCACTATTCTTCTTGGGGCAGTCCTTCAGCATGTGCCCCTCCTGACGACACCCAAAGCATATGATCTTGGGTTTCTTACAATCCTTCATGACATGACCTTTGAAACCACAGGAATGGCATATAATCTGATTTGCAGACTGATATCCTTGGTTCCTCCTCTGATTGCTGTTGTTGTTGTTGTTGTTGTTATACCGTGGCTTGAAACTCAAGCTGGTATTGGGCTTGTTACTAACAAACCTCTTAGGCTCATACTTGGCCTTCTTCCTCTTCTCTTCTTGCAGTTGTTTGAAGTCATCTTCAAGAGTGATGGCTGCATCCACCAACTCTTGAAATTCCGTTGCTCTCATCATCCGCAGCTGTACTTTGAACTGGGGACTTAACCCCCTCAAAAATCTCTTTTTCTTCTTGTCCTCGGTATTGACTTCCTCAACAGCATACCGGGACAGCTTTGAAAACTCCCTGACATAAGTCAGGATTGCCGTATCCTTCTGCTCGAGACTCTCAAACTCTCGACGCTTCAGTTCCACAATACTTTCAGGGACATTGGATTCCCTGAACTTCCTTGCAAACTCCTCCCAGGTGAATACCTTTCCTGCCGGATACACGGCTACAATGTTGTCCCACCATGATGCGGCAGGTCCACATAGCGAGATGGGTAGCATATCGAACCTTCTCTTGGTCATTGCATCCAACGGTGTTGAGCTTGCGCTCGGTATCCATCAGCCAATCTTCCGCGTCCATCGGCTCGGCGCGTATGCGAAAGATATCGGCTTGGTGTTTTGGAAGTCTGCTAATGTGACTCCCTGGTTCTCGGGTCTCTCCACCCTATTCTGCCGCATCGGATCCCGAAGGAATTTGTTCTGCAGCTCCAGTGTTACACGCTGCCTCTCTTCCGCCAGTTGCATGTACTGGATAAAGTTTTGCTGCGTCATGGGTGGTGGTGGTGGTGGAAACTGATCTCTGGCTGCACCCTCAGCCTCTTCCTTTTCTTTTGCTTCGCGCTCCATGCGCTGTGCTTCAGTCTCGTTTCCTAACGTTCCCGACATAATCCCCCTAGTTCTGCAACACAAGATGATACTCATAATTACTCCATGCGCAAGTTTTCTGAGCTCAACGTTGTGCACGGAACTAGTCACGCAATGGAAATCAAGAAGCAAATCCAACTCATACAAAACATATACCCTGTATATACATACATAAGTGGTCTTATTACAATACTCAAGTCGATGTGAGTATGCAAACTCACTTATTAAAGTATATGTACAAATTTATACAAATATTACAAACTATAATACACTTGGTACTTGTGTATTATAGCCACGCCTCCCTTGGTGGACTTCTAATCGGTCTTCACTCCCGGTACATTCCAGGCTTCCATCCGGTCGAACGTGTCGTCCTCCTGATAGACCCTGGAACGTAAGGTCTCCCCGTTGGCTTGTAGTCCGAATCCGATGATGACCCTAAGGAGAAATCAGTGTTCACAAACTGATCGTTGAGTGCATCATAGTCCACCCATCGGGTGTACTCTCCTGTAGCCCCACCATAAGGGTTACCACAACCCATACCCGACTCAACCTGTGTCGGATATCCTCCATCCACTCCTTCATTACTAGGATAGCTCTGGTTCTGGGTTGTTGCATCATCGTTCATCTCTCCATCATAATACTCCGTAGTACTATGGGTTCCAGTATCATTTCCCCAACGCCAACCCCTAGAATTCTCGATCGGAGTCTCGGAACGCTGGTTGTTTCCGGATTCCGCTCCGCCTTCGTATCCCCCATAGGAACTATTCGAGTAGTTCCCGGTGTAGCAGGTGTAGGTTCACGTGCAAGTGGATCAAAACTGATGTAGTCACCAGCTGAATAAACTGGTGTGTGCACTACATTCTCCGTAGGTTCTTTCCCCTACTCTCCTCCTTGGGTTCGGTAAATTCCTCTAGCATCGTATCAATAGCTCCTATCAGATGATGATTCAGCTGAAAGAGTAATGATATGAAGTTACGGCTATTATCCATATATTTTGCCGCTGCTATGGGTTTGCGTTTGGCGTATTTGTAGTGGTTGAGCAAGGGATCTTCTTCCTCCTGATTATGGGGAATATGGGAAAACTCGGAATCCATAAGCTCTTTTGTCTTATGTTCCCGTATGTCGGTTATGGCTCTCATAACAGCTATATGATAGGCTGTGTTGGTTGTCCTAGCTTCTCCAGCTGGCATGACTACGCTCATTCCCAATGATTCGGGAAGTCGCAGTCCTACTCTGTACTTGGCCAACACCGGTCCATCATAGAACATGTACTTCTTTACTGGAATCTGGGGATCACACCCAAATTCCAGCAACATGGCTCGTAGAATATCAGCAAGTCCTCCTTTGTATTCGTTCAGTGTGGAATCCATAACTTTCACGTTTCTTCCTGGTCGTGCACTTGCCATGTTGGCTGTAGAAATGGAAAGATTAATAGATTAGTAATAATGCATCATAATAGAGATAATAAAGAATTATCGCACTAAAAGATATGATTGTTGTATTCTCAATTGAATATACACCATATTTTTAGAGAATTCTTTACTAATCCTATTTGACTCCTAACGTTTAGTCCCATTTACTAGGTTCCAACCTAAGGTCAAAGCTTTTGCTCGATACCAACTGTGGTGACCACCGCATACCACTGCATGTTGTAGTATGCCAGTCGTTGATATAACACTCGCGAAGTACCATTCCGCAAATATTACATCCCTCAGAGTAGTACAACAGAACATAGCAGGGTCCATAACTCATTCACATATTATTACAAGTAGCATACACAAGTCGTCTCGGAGCTCCTCCTGGGTCCTAAGAGGATAACTCCTGGGTTCGAGGTGAACCCAACTTAATTTACAATACCATAGTCTTATTAAGCCAAACATTTATTTTATCGAGCAGCTAAATAGTAAGAGTTTGCGCTGCTCGGCTACTACTACTCCTCCTGATATCTTTAGGCTTGTTCTCCTCCGGAAGCCTCCCCGGATCCGTAGACTATGACGTAGTCTACGCCTTCAACACCTCCTGAGAGGTCTGGTTCCTCGTAGCCGATGATCTCGGCTCCATCATTGCTTGTCGTAGTCCTCCTCCTCCGGACGGTTCGGACAATCTAAGCATGGGGTTTAAGAGTGGTATGAGTACGAGCGTACTCAACAAGTTCATTTTAGATAAGAGGTGTTTTATGCACTAGCTACGATACTAGACCGGAAAGTCTAATACCAATGCAAGTTTTGATAAACATTTCTTCAAGAGATTGTTTTTATTTCAAAGAGCTATGTCCGTCAGCCTTCACCGGTTTACTAGAACTTCATGGAGCTCCTTTCCGGCCGCGTTCGCAGTTCCTCAATCCCGGAACAGGGAGTGACAGGTCACAGTTCTTTACACTCTGCAGAGGTGTGTTGCTTTACCCATAAGAGATCTTAACCTTGGTGCCAACCGGGCAGCTTTCCCGTCCACACTTCCTTTGGTGTGAGGCCCGGTATAAGGTCTAGCCAATCATGTTCCTCCGCTACCTCGTACACCCACCCTTTGTTGCATACCCCGACCACGGGTCCTCGTCGGTCCTCTTATACCACTTAAGGATGGACCCCGACCACGACAACAGTTTGGGACTCGTTAACCAAACTCCTTCGCCGGTAGCCGCAACCCATCATAGACCACTTACCGTGGGGAATTAGAATGGGATCCCCACCCCACCGCTTGCCCAACCTGGGTCAAGTGTCTACGGTAAGCGCATCCGTTGATGTACGAGAGGTGGAAACACTTTTGACTACTCCGTCCCACTCCGGATCTTATGGTTAACACGGGTATTACGGCACAAGAGTCACTGGCGACATTTGTTGTTTAATCCTAGATGGATATAAACCCTTGCAATGGAACCTCCACCATATCAACACAATCCATGGTTCCATTGCCCACCACATAGTCATATTCATAGTTATGAAAGTAGTGGTTTTGATTTTTATGCAATAGTGATAACCATAATACTTTGCAAGTAATTTGATAGAAATACTCAAATGACATGAGCAAGTGATGAACTTGCTCGAACACTGCAAAGTTTTGCGGTTGGAAGGTATGGACTCGACCCTTGTCCTCTTGTTCGAAAAATAGCATCATTGTCCGATAAGGGCAATGGTTAAAGAAGCAATTATGCATGATTCCATTTTTAGGGTTTGTTCCCCCCTTCCGATGTCGTTATTATTTTATGTAAGAGGTTAGTACTAAGAATACTTTGGGAATACTTGTTTAAGAGTAGAATACTACCTTGAAATGTTGTCAAGGTGTTTTGAAGTCCAAATTCATTAATGGACTTATTTGCATTAATGAAAATAATATGTGTGATTTAAATTATTATTTAAATCATCAAATTAAGATTCATTCTTAATTGTCTTCAAAAATTCTCCTTGACATTTTATTTAATTAGAGAATTTTATGCTGATCTATTTTCATATTTTTAATTATTTTTTTAGAGCTATTCAACATTTCTTACAAAATTTCAAAGTTTCTGTATTTCTTGGAATTAGGAAAGGACCTAAATGCCCTTGGGCCCCACCTGTCAGGGTGGCCCAACGGGTTAGGTCGCACCCGAGCCACCCTTTGGGCTCGGTCGGCCCATTCGTTCTCTCCCCTCTCCTCGCGCAGAAACCCTAATCTCTCCCTTTCTCTCGCGACACCGTGGTCGCCTCGCCGTCGCCGAATTAGTCCGACCACCACCGGCCGTCCCCGCCGGCGAGATCGGACGCAGTCGAACGGCCGCACGACGGCGCATCGATTGGTCCGCGCCGATCTGCGTTTCGCTGCTTCCTCGTCGTGCCCCCTTCGCCTCTGCTCGTCTACCGTGGAGTTCCGCGGCGATTCGTCGCCGCCGACGTCCCTGGCGTCACGGCGCTGCCGTGGTTTCACCCCTGTGGGCGCGAACAGCCGTGGCACCACCATGGCCCGGCTTGGCCAGGCGCCGCCGTGCTCCGGCGCGTGCCGCCGTAGCCGCCATGGCCGAGCTCTGCTCTTCCTTTCCCTGGTGAGTAACCGTAGCTTCCTTCTCTCCCTCTCTGCTCTGCTTCCTTTTCTCCTCATCTACTTTGTCTTGCTCAGCTACTGGCCTGCATCTCCATGTTGAGATGCTTGACGTGACCATGCGCTGCTGCTGTGTTGTTCTTGCTCAATTGCTCACTGTGGCGATTCATGAATTAGTGCTTATGAGCATGCTGTGATGCCCTGTGTAATTTAGTAGCTCCTGCTGTTGCTTGATGCTCTGCTGTGCTTAGCTTACTGCTGTGCTTAGCTTACTGCTGTGCTTAATCTTGTCCCTGGCTTGATTGTGGTGGTTAATTCTTGTATATTAACAAGTGCCAGTGCCTCTGGGCTAGTTCATTGAGTTCTGGTTCATGATTATGCTCCATTGAGCTGCATCTTGTTGGCTTAGCGAGTGTGATTCGGTGATGAATTGTCATGTGCTTTTCTTGTACATTGTGATCCTTTAGTTCATCAAGCCTTTGATGTGCTTCTGGATACAATTATAAAGCCTGATGCCCTTATCTGTGATGCAATTATTCAGTTATTTAATTATCTGTTCATGTGTTACTTGCTTAGAATGAGTTCTAGCATGCAGTAGCATGCTCTATCAAGCTTCTGGTGATCATATGATCTCCAGTTGCTTGTAAAAGCTGCTCTTTGGTGTTTGTGGCTCACTGTTGCTCACTCTGTGCTGTGTGTGTATCATACAGACTTAACCTGGTGTGTATTGTTGTTGGCTTAAGCAACTGTTGTTGCTTGCACTGGTCCATTGGATCACTGCAAAGCCCTGGTGCTTTGATTTATTTGTTTTGTTCACTTATCCGTGTTGCCTGAATTTTCATGAAGTGGATAAGTGATGTGAGCTGCTTTGCAGTTGTGATCATCTAATTAATTGTGACAGGGCTAGATGGATGCCAGCTCTCAGTTGTGTACCCTAGCCCTCTACTGAATCCAAATGGATAATGAGGTATAGGTTCTTGTGCTGGCTCAGGGTTGAGGTGGCCCTGGCAGCACTTGTGTTGCTGTCCTGGTTGCTCCCCTATCTGTGATTTGCCATGGTTTATGTTGGCTGACTGGAATGGAATAATTGTTCACTGGCTTGATCCAATTTTGGACTTCCAGTGACCTTTTGGTGTTGACAAAAATATATAGACAAGTAATTGTCTATAATCTGATGGTCTAGCTAGCTGTAGGTGCTTAGTGAGTGGTTTAGGCTAACTATGGTTGCATTCTTGGCTGGATTCCTCTAGTTATGCATGGATTTGCATAGCTGTTGTTCCCTTAGGATGTTAACCTATTGGTCTTACCCATCTGTGCTTGCACCAAATGGCTTGGCAGCCAAATGATGACACACACAGGGTAATCTACCCTTCTGTGCTCCAGTGATGCATTGTATGCTTAATTATGAGCAAGGTATGATCTTGCTCAGGCTTTTGTGTGGTATACCTCACTCCAGCTCCTAGAATTAAGTGTTGTTGTAGAGGATTTCTTCTGTGATACTTGGTTTGCTTGCCCTTCTCCTCCTAGCAAGCTTGAGATCTTGGTTTAATTTCTGGTGATTGTGAATAGATGAGACAGCTCTAGCTGTTCACCTGTTCTTGGTGTTCTTTGCTGTTCTTGGTGAACTTACCACTGCTGCTGTCGATGGATGAGCAAATGACTAGGGTTTGAGCACTGAAAAGGTTAAGTATGGTGCCTCTATGCTCTCCCTGGTCGACAGCTTGGCTCTGGTCACTTTGGTGACTCGCTGATGCTGTGTGTGTGTTGTGCCACATGCACAGGCAGTGCCTGGGTGTTGAGCATGCACACCTGATGTGTGTGCTGCTTGTGTGTCTGTGTGAACCAGATCCTGTGAACTTGGCTTTGGAGAGGATCAGCTCGGCAGACTTGATATTATCCTCTATTTCCATTCTTTTTTTTTTAACCTGCCAAGTGGCTATGCCACTTGGCATAACTTCTTTCTTTGTTGTGCTTGTATGCAGGAATCAGGAATTGATCAAGATGATCCAGAAGATCATCAAGTCCAAGATTAAGTGAAGATGTTCTTGTAGAAATTTAGACTAGGATATTAACTTGTAATTTGTCTTTATTTTCCTTTCTTCTATTCTGCCATTTATGTAATGTGTTGTATTATTCTTTTATTTCACTTATGAATATTGTAATGACATTGTAATGTGTGTGATGATCAATAAAGCTCAAAATTTTCTCTAATGCTTTACTTTAATATTATTGTTTATCTTGATTATTATTGATTATTTACTTAATGAATTTCTTCATTTGAATTATTTAAGTAACTATTTAATGTTTGAATTTGAAATTCAAATTCAACCTTGGTTTGAATTCAACCATGTCATATCATTTGGAATTCAATCAAGCAACTCTCCTCTCTCTTCTCAAAACCCTAAACTAGTGAAGTGAGAAGCAAGTTTGTCGCACTCTCGAAACCCTAACCCTGTAAGGTGTCGAGAGAGAAACTTGTCCCTCTTCGATGCAGTTTTTGTGTAAAAGCGCGAAATTTCCCCAGAATTTACTATGCAATGCACATCCCTTTCTAAAATCTACCCCTCGATCGTCTCTAAACCTGGGACATTACATAGTGTTTGGTGTCATCAAAGTATCCATCCGATGTAGGTGATTAACATGATCTCATGGTCGAAGGATTAAGCTACTATGCATATTAAAGCTTGAAGCACAAATAACTAAATGACTTGATCATATGTTATGCTTACTATGGGTGTATGCCCATCACATCATTCACCTAATGATATGACCTTGTTATTAATTATATCCAATGTTCATGATCATGAAACTATGATCATCTATTAATCAACAAGCTAGTTTAACAAGAGGCTTACTAGGGACTCTTTTATGTTTATAAAACACACATGTATTAATGTTTCCGGTTAATACAATTATAGCATGAGATGCAAACATTTATCATAAACACAAAGATATAATAATAACCACTTTATTATTGCCTATTGGGCATATCTCCAACATTCTCTCTTGCACTAGAGTCAATAATCTAGATTACATTGTAAGTTACCTAACACCCATGGCGTTCTGGTGTAGGTCATGTTTCGCTCTAGGGAGAGCTTTAGTCAACGGATCTGCCACATTCAGATCAGTGTGTACTTTGCAAATATTTAAATCGTCGTCTTCGACATACTCACGAATAGAATGAAAACGTAGCTTTATATGATTCAGCTTCTTGTGTGACCTTGGCTCCTGTGCATTGGTTATGGCATCCATGTTTGTCACAATAGATGGTCATCGGGTCCAACGCACTAGGAACCACACCAAGCTCAGTAATGAAACACTTCATCCATATCGCCTCTAATGAAGCCTCCGAAGCAGCTATGTATTTTGATTCAGTTGAAGATTTCGCCACAACGCTTTGCTTACCACTCCTCCAGCTTACTGCTGCACCATTCAAAATAAATATGTATCCGGAGTGAGACTTAGAGTCATCCGGATCAGTGTTCCAACTAGCATCGGTGTAACTGGTTACAACAAGCTCTTGCTCACCTCCATAACAAAGAAACATATCCTTAGTTCTTTTCAAGTACTTTAGGATATTCTTGACCACTGTCCAGTGTTCCATTCCTGGATCACTTTGATATCTGTTGTTCAAACTAACAGCATGTGCGATATCAGGTCGTGTACACAGCATGACATACATGATAGAGCCTATGGCCGAGGCATAGGGGATTTAGTTCATATTTTCTCTTTCTTCTGCTGTAGCTGGACTTTGAGTTTTACTCAAGGTCTTACCTGGTAACATGGGCAAGAACCCTTTCTTGCTCTCATCCATTCTAAACTTCTTTAGAATCTTTTTCAGGTATGTACACTGTGAAATTCCTATTAGGCGTCTTGATATATCTCTATAAATCTTGATGCCTAAAATGTATGCTGCTTCTCCAAGGTCCTTCATTGAAAAACACTTATTCAAATAGCCTTTGACACTACTTAGAAGTTCTATATCATTCTCAATCAACAATATGTCATCTACAGAGCTCCCACTCACTTTCTTGTAAATACAAGCCTCTCCATGGGTTTGTATAAATCCAAAGTCTTTGATCACCTTATCAAAGCGTCGGTTCCAACTTCAGGATGCTTGCTTCTGTCCATAAATGGATCGCTGAAGTTTACATACCTTGTCAGCATTTTTAAGATCGACAAAACCTTTGACTTGTACCATATACAACTCTTCCTCAATGTCACCATTAAGGAACGCTATTTTGACATTCATCTCCCAAATTTCATAATCGAAAAATGCAGCTATTGCTAACAATATCCTCACAGAGTGAGAAAGTCTCATCGTAGACAACTCCTTGAATTTGTCGGAACCCTTTCGCGACAAGTCGAGCTTTATAGACAGTAATATTACCATCAGCATCTATTTTTCTTTTGAAGATCCATTTATTCTCGACAGTCTTGCGGCTATCAGGTAAGTCTACCAAAGTCCATACTTGGTTATCATACATGGATCCCATTTTAGATTTCATGGCCTCTTGCCATTTGTTGGAATTTGGGCTGATCACTGCTTCCTCATACGTCGCAGGGTCTTCATCATTGTTGTCCACAATCATGACATTTAACGCGGGATCGTACCAATCAGGAGTGGCACGAACCCTCGTCGACCTGCGAGGTTCAGTAGTATCTTCGTTCAAAGTTTGATGATCATTAGCTTCCTCACTAATCGGTGTAGGCGACACAAGAACATCTTCTGGTGTTGCGCTATTCTGATTTTCAAGAGAAGGTTCAGTAACCTCGTTGATTTCTACATTCCTTCCAGTCATTTCTTTCGAGAGAAACTCCTTCTCAAGAAAGGATTCGTTCTTGGTAACAAAGATTTTACTTCGGATCTGTGATAGAAGGTATACCCAATTGTTTCTTTATGGTATCCTATGAAGATGCATTTCTCCACTCTGGGTTCGAGCTTGTCAGATTGTAACTTCTTTACATAAGCTTCGCAACCCCAAACTTTAAGGAAAGACAACTTAGGTTTGTTTCCAAACCATAATTCATACGGTGTCGTTTTAACGGATTTAGATGGTGCCCTATTTAAAGTGAATGCTGCTGTCTCTAATGCATAACTCCAAAAATATAATGGTAAATTTGTAAGAGACATCATAGATCGAACCATATCCAATAGAGTTCGATTACGACGTTCGGACACACCATTGCGTTGTGGTGTTCCCGGCGGTGTCAACTGTGAAAGTATTCCACATTTCTTTAAATGCATCCCAAACTCATAACTCAGATATTTACCTCCACGATCATAACGTCGAAATTTAATCTTCTTGTTACATTGATTTTCTACTTCACTTTGGAATTCCTTAAACTTCTTGAAAGTTTTGGATTTATGTTTCATCAAGTAGATATATCCATATATACTCAAATCATCTGTGAAAGTAAGAACATAACAATAACCACCGCGCGATGCTACACTCATTGGTCCACATACATCAGTATGTATGATTTCCAACAAGTCTGTAGCTCGCTCCATAATACCAGAGAATGGAGTCTTAGTCATTTCTTCCATCAGACATGCTTCACATCTATCAAGTGATTCAAAATCAAGTGATTCAAGTAATCCATCTGAATGGAGTTTCTTCATGCGTTTCACTCCATATGATCAAGACGACAGTGCCACATGTATGTAGAATTATCATTTAATTTCTTTCGTTTAGCATCAATGTTATGTATATGTGTATCACTACTATCGAGATTTAACAAGAATAAACCATTCATCTCAGGTGCATGACCATAAAAGATATTATTCATATAAATCAAACAACCATTATTCTCAGACTTGAATGAATAACCGCTTTGCAATAAACAAGATCCAGATGTAATGTTCAAGCTCAATGCAGGCACCGAATAACAATTATTCAGATTTAAAACTAATCCCGATGGTAGATGTAGGGGGAGCGTGCCGACATCGATCACATCGACCTTGGATCCATTTCCAACACGCATCGTCACCTCGTCCCTTGCTAGTCTTCGTTTATTCTGTAGCTCTTGTTTCGAGTTACAAATATGAGCAACCGAACTAGTATCAAATACCCAGGCACTACTACGAACTAGTAAGATACACATCAATAACATGTATATCAGATATACCTTTATTTTTTATGTTGCCGCTCTTCAGATCTGCTAGGTACTTTGAGCAGTTCCACTTCCAGTGTCCCTCTTCTTTGCAGTAATAGCACACAGTATCAGGTTTAGGGCCAGCCTTGGGTTTCTTAGGAGTCGCGTCAGCTTTCTTGCCACCCTTCTTGAATTTACCCTTGTCCTTAGGCTTGCCCTGCTTCTTGAACTTGGTGGTCTTATTGATCATCAACACTTGGTGCTCTTTCTTTATCTCCACTTCAGCGGTTTTCAGCATTGTGAAGAGTTCAGGTAACGTCTTGTCCTTGCACTGCATGTTTTAGTTCATCACAAAGTTTTTCTAACTAGGTGGCAGTGATTGAAGAACACGATGAATCCCCAAGGCGTTAGGAATCGTTATTCCCAAGTCTTGGAGTTTCTTCGCGTGCCCAGACATCTTGAGCACGTGCTCGCTAACGGAGCTGCCCTCTTCCATCTTACAGTTAAAGAACTTTTCAGAAGCATCATAGCTTTCCACGGCCGCATGAGTTTCAAATATCATTTTGAGCTCACTGATTATATCATGAGGGTCGTGAGTCTCAAAGCGTTTCTAAAGCTCCGATTCTAGATCGTAGAGGATGGCACACTGAACAGTGAAGTAATGAGTCTTCCGAGTGAGGTTAACATTTTTAGCCTCATCGGTAGCTGTTTCTGCAGGTGGGTCACCCAGCGGTGCATCGAGCACATAGAGCAGTTGTCCAGCAGTGAGGACAATCCTCAAGTTACAGAACCAATCCGTAAAGTTGCTTCCATTGTTTTTCAGCTTTTTCTTTCTCTAGGAACGAATTAAAGTTAATGGTAGGGGTCCATAATCTACAACATATTTGCAAAGAGTTTAGTCTAAGTTTATGATAAATTGAGTTTACTATTAATTTTTAAAATTAACTAGGTGAACTCTCACTCAAAACAATATCCCTCGCATTGTCTTAGTGATTACACGAACCAAATCCACTACACCAAGTCCGATCATCACGTGAGATGATGTAGTTTCAATGGCGAACATCAACATGTTCATCATATCATCTATATTCATGCTTAACCTTTCGGTCTGCCGTGTTCCGAGGCCATGTCTGTACATGCTAGGATCGTCAAGTCAAACCTTAGTTTCCGCATGTGCAAATCTGGCTTGCACCCGTTGTATGCACATGTTGAGTCTATCACACTTGATCATCACGTGATGCTTCGAAACAACGAGTCTTAGCAACGGTGCTAACTAAGGACGAACACTTTATTATCTTGATATTTAGTGAGAGGGATCGTCTTATAATGCTACCGTCGCGATCTAAGCAATATAAGATGCATAAAAGGATTAACATCACATGCAATTCATAATGTGATATGATATGGCCCTTTTATCTTTGCGCCTTTGATCTTCATCTCCAAAGCACGGACATGATCTCCATCATCATCGGCGTAGCGTCAAGGTCAATGGCTTCGTTGACAAGGTATCGACTTGTCAATGCCTACATATTGTAGACTAGGGTTTTCAGGGAAGTAAAGGGCAAGTAGATCTTGAAGGTTCAGCCGAAAAAGTACTCAACTGCTAAGAAACTAGAGTTGTGTTGACAATGAAATCGATCCTCTCTTTGTCCCTCGACTCCCCCTTATATAGGAGGCGAAGCCGAGGGTTTCGTGATGTACAAGTTACAAAGTCCGGGAGACTCTTTGAGTTTGTCTCGTAATAGTTACAAGTCATTATTCCTAATACAACTCTATATTTCCAAACTATTTCATAACTGGGCTTCCGGGCTTCATAAACTTCGGGTCGTGGGCCTTCAGTAAACCCCAGGTACCATCTTCGGTAGGCCCATTGGGGATGCCTATGTCAGTCGTCTTCATGGTTGTTCACCACGTGTAGCAACTATTGCAACTACTTTGAAATAATACTACTACATGAAATATAAAGACAATCATAAGGCTCCTGCCGGTTGCCACAATACAATATTGATCATATCATACATATTCATCATCACATCATGGCCATATCACATCACCAAACCCTGCAAAAACAAGTTAGACGCCTCTAATTTGGTTTGTATATTTTACGTGGTTTATGGTTTTCGAGTAAGATCCAATCTACCTATGAACATGAACCACAACGCTGATACAAGTGTTGTCAATTGAAATTGTAAATTGAATCTTAACTATGATGAGAGAAACTGACACCCGCAAAGCCACTTATGCAATACAAGTTGCATGTCAAACGTGGAGCAGGTCTCATGAACGCGGTCATGTAAAGTTAGCCCGGGCCGCTTCATCCCACCATCCCGCAAGATGCAAAGTACACATAAACAAGAGACAACAAAAGCATAAACGCCCATAAAACCATTGTGTTCTACTCGTGCAACCAATCTATGCATAGACACGGCTCTGATACCACTGTAGGGATTCGTAACATAGAAAATAAAAAAATTCCTACCTCAAGAACGAATAACAAGCCAAGATCTAATCTAGTAGATGGTAGCAACGAGGTGAAGATCATCATACCCTTGAAGATCGCTAAGCGTTAACGAGATATATCTTGTGGTTGATGTAGTCGATCACGTGCCGCTTGCAAAAGCGCGTAGAAGATGACAGTCGGGCAACACCCCGCACTCGGTCACACGTTCGGTGTTGGTGACAACGTCCTTCTCCCCGTTCCAGGCGGCCCATTTGACAGAATTTCTGGCCCGGTTAACCACAGAACTTCCAACTCGGTTTGCAGAAAAACGGTCGTTGCGCTGCCTTTTGACGCGAATTGACACTAGGTACCCGATTCGAGCTTCTCGTTTCTTTGCTTCTGGCTTCGCGTTCCAGCACGACTCGCGTCGTCCCTCTTATCGATCCCGACTCAGAATCCGGCGCAATGTTCCCGAGTCGGGGGACGTGCCACCGTACCGCGTTTTCGGCTACTATGGGCAGGATCCAGACTAATGCGGGCAAGATGTCAACCGCGGTAGCCATGGCCCCGAAAGCCCAAGCCATGGGCAACAACTAATGGCTCTTTCCTTAAATAAATTTAGTAAGAAACCGTAATAGATCTAAACTACCTCTTGGGTCGCTCTCTCTAGGGTGACTCTGGAGGCAACTCCAACCCTACCCCCCTGTCGCGACTGACGGCGGCAGCGAGGCCCCATCCTCGCGGCTCGTTGGCGGGCTGGGCACATTTTTCCTCCTAGTGCAGGAAGGCGCTCCGCGCGACGGCGGCGGCTCGGTCAGGCGCGGTGTTCCGGCGAGCGGCTTCAGCGGGCGAGGATCCGGGAGGGCCGTTGGGTGCGCCCTCGTCCTGGTCGTCTGGGCCCTTGGGTCAAGGCAGGGGCCTGGCCCTTGGGAGCCTATCCTCCCCCCTCCCCTGATTTATTGTTGTCGGCAGCCATGGGGGATGTTGGGGCCAATCTAGTGGGAGGTGCCCTTCACGTCGGGTTTCACTGCCCCACCTTGCTTCTTCCGTGTTGGTGTTGGTGGGAACCGCGCTGGTTGCAGCGCGCCAAGTCAGAAGGGGTCGTGGTGGTGTGGGCGCTGAAGTAGCTGAGGTCGAGTTGTTCGGGTCGGGTCCCTTTCTACCATAGTGGTCTGCATTTTTTGGTCGATCCGGCGATGCGAGGAGTTAGGAAGTTGGGGCGGCGGCCCTGGAAGGTGGGAGCCATGTTGGTTGGCGGGCGAGCCAATGGCTCTGGTGTTGGCCGGTACCACGGTCGTGAGGGCGGCGTGGTGTTCGGCGAGCAGTGCGTTGTGGCGGTGGAGCGGGTATCGTCTCGGCGGTGTCATGTTCCTGGTGTTGGAGGCGGAGAGGTTATGCCGAGGGGAAACCCTTGCCCATTCCTGGGCCGGTCGGCGAAGCATGCGGACGTCGTTTCCTTCTTGAAGGTGTCGATGTGGTGCTCTTGGTCCTCCTTCGTGTTGTGGGTGAAAACCTAAGATCCTCAGATCAGGCGGTGGTGGCGCTCTTGTGTCGTCTTCTTCAAGACACCGTCTTGGAGTTAGCAGCGTGCGGCTCTCCAATGGTGGTGTGGCGGAGCCGCGGTATCTTCGGATGGCGTTGGCCCTGCGCTTGGCAATCTTCGGCAAGGCTTGTGTCGTGCCCTACTCCCCTGTTGGGTTACCCCGGTGCTGCTTGTTGGTTTGTGATCGGCGGTGGTCGATGCCTGGTGGTGGTCGGCCGCTGGTGGGCTGCTACAGGGAGTTTTGTTGACGGTGTGCGTGTTCGTTGGCTCACTCTAGGGTGAGCTCCGGCCCGACAACTATTGTTGTCCGATTTCCTCTCCGATTTTGCGTTGTCTTCGTAAGGGTGGTGACCATTGTTCGTGTTTCCGGTTGTAGCCTTGGTGGTAGTCCGTGTGGGTGTGTTGGTGTATTTTGTAAGCTGGATTCAGCACCTTGTATCTTGTCACCGTTGAGGATGTTATTAATTTAACATCGGGCCGTTGGCCTTTGATCTAAAAAAGAAACCATAATGACGGGGCAACATCATGGAATCAGACAGAAATTTTGTGTACTATTCCTCCCAGATACCCCACTTATTTGCCATGGAAGAGAACAGTTTTGCTATGAACTATCTCGGACAGGGAGGGGTAAATGGCATTCAGAAGGCGGCAAATCATGGAAGAACAAAATCAGTCATTCGCAAGGGTTGCATCTCCTTGCCCTAAGAAAGGAGTAAAATCAGTTCCACGCAAAGTTTGGACCGCTAGATTTATTTAGGAGGTTAGTTGTATTCTCACCGGATTATACACTATCTAAGCAAGCCTAAATGGGAGATTGCGGAGATGACAGTAAACAATCTGACAAATGAGACAAGACACGCCTGGACAGTACTCCGTATTTCTTTGTATTCTCAATAGTTCCTGCAGAGATTGCACTGAATTCTCAATATTTTTATTTCTTCTCTTCCATAGAATTGCATTACATGCTCCTGTGAACATAGGCCAAACTCCCCTGAATTGACACTCTGCCAGTCTGCCGGAGACAGTGGAAACAGGGAGAATTTGCAAATGTGGCGTAAAATAAAGCAAACCACTTTGTTGCACCGTCCACAGGAAAAAAGGAAAATACAAGGTTGTCAAAGAAATGCATAATGATATACACACCTGGAGGCTGGTATGGACGAACGGTACTAGCTTACTGACTTGAATAATATAGATGCTTGTTTCACATGTACAGCTTCATTATTCTGATGGATTACAGAAGTAGGAGGATGTTGGAAGTGAGCTCCTTGTAATCGCCTCAAGTAGCCGTGGCATCGGCGGCACTTCAAGGTCAAGCAGACCCTCTAGAATACGAACAACTTCGCCCATTGTGGGTCGATCAGACTCGTCATCCTGAATGCACCAACAAGCAACCTTGCATAGCCGTTCAGCCTCCTCTAGATTTACATCACCAGATAATTTTTCATCCACCAAGCTCGCCACATCTCCCTCAAGAAGCATTTGCGCAGCATGCACGGGGAAGAAAACAGCGCAATCACCACCTGCATTGTATTGTTCAATTGAGTTCTGTCTTCCTGATATGATTTCCATTAACACCATCCCGTAGCTGTAAACGTCGACTTTTGCTGTGATAGCAACCCCGCTTATCCATTCTGGTGCAAGGTATCCTGCAGTTCCCCTAGCTGTAGTCAGAACCCGACTAAAATCCCTCCCCATTAACTTGGCCATACCGAAGTCAGCAATTTTAGCAACAAATGATGCATCCAGAAGTATATTTTGCGGCTTGATGTCACAGTGTATGATCAAGTCTTGGCACCTCTCATGCAGGTAGGCCAGTCCTCTAGCAACTCCCAGAGCTATTTTATACCTAGTACTCCAGCCTAAAACTGTGCTGTTGTTCTGAAATAGATGCATGTCAAGAGAGCGATTTGGCATGTGCTCATATGCAAGCAACCTCCGTTCACCCTCGCAACAAAAACCAATCAGTCTAACTAAATTGATATGTTGTATAACTCCGATTGAAGCCACCTCAGCCCTGAATTGTTTTTCTCCTTGACAAGCCCCATCGATCCTTTTCACTGCTATTGTAGCTGATTCAGTTAGATATCCCTTGAACACGGAACCAAAGCCACCGGCACCTAGCTTCTCCAGGAAATTTTTCGTTGCCCGCTGCAAATCAGTGTACCTAAATGCAATAATTCCACCACCGTCTTGGAGATTTTTCAGCGTGCCACCAGACCGCCCCCGATTGTTTCTCAAAATAGTCAGTAGGAAAACTAGCAATATAAGTGCCAGCAAACTCAATGCAGTGACAATGATAATTGTGGTAACCCTGATTGTCACTCTTTTGCCTGATTTTCGAGTTTGCATCTCTTTTGCAGCAAGGCGAAGATAAAGTACTGCACCATTTGTATCCATAGTGTCAATATGCTGTTGCTTTACATTGATGAGTTCCTCGTGCCAAATAGTGCATATACTGTCGATGAAAGAATATGCAGTGCAAGAGCAATATCTCAGGCAAACATTTGCACATTCTCTAGCACTAGTAGCAGCACCTATCTTGTAAGCATTCTGAGGCAGTTCCACATTAGACATGGAGTAGAATTCATCAGTCATTCCTGTAGTACTCCTGTTACTTTTACAGTTTAAAGGAGTATTTCTCACACATCCACCGCTTCTGTCACTTAGCTCCCAATCCTCTTGCGATCTTATGGAGAAGCCCTTCATACAGCTACAATATTGAGCTGGGTTGTCACTGCACACAGTGAATGGTCCACAGAGAGCATAGACATCACATTGAGCTTTAGGGTTGGAGTAGGAACCTAGCCAAGCCTGTGAGACCTCATCCCAAATTAATGTCTTCATTTGACCAGATACATCAAGGCGGTGATGCATGATCATCGTGTCATTCAGCAAGGTGAATGTGAAGTACTCTTCATGCTTGTTGTTTACAAATTTGAAGTCTATCAAGTTGTGGCTTACCATCTCTGGTATCAAGCTAAAATACTGTCCATTCCATTCCCCGCTAGACCAGTACACTATGGATGAGTTCAAAGGTGTAAGTATCAACCCTTTAGGACCTAACTCATAACAGTAACGGCCACGAGCTGGGTCAATCAAGTTCTTTCTGGAAACAAGACGGCGGGTCAAACCAGTGTCCTTGTCCCAGCCAATCTTTGCGCCGGGGAGGAAAGTATCTGTTGGGTGATCAAAACTCTGCCATAAAATGTCAGATGAGCTTAAGGTATTTTGTAGGACAAGGTTTCCATTGTTCGTGAGCACGGCAATAGTCGTGTTGGTTCTGATACTAACTTGGCTAGACCATATCATGGAATTGTTAGGCTTGTCTAAGACAACAAGATTGCCATCCCGGGAGATTGTGAACCGAACTAGGGCAGGTTCTTTGATTGGATCATCACAGTTTGCGACCCAGACTGGAGTTATTGTGGGCACTTTACTGAACCAAATGCCAAAGTACCAGTTCAAAGTGTTGTGGGACTTACTGCCTGTTTGGAAGAAGCCGAGCGCGAACTTCCCATCCAAGGAGAAAAGATTGTCACCGTAAACAAGTTCTTGGCCAGGTGAAATGAAGTTGGTGGCAACAGAGGACACAAGAATTTGTAGGGTGAACGTATGACCAAGAACTAGTAGGAGAAGAAGAAACATGTTGAAGTCGAAGAGATGGGGAACAGTCTGCAACTGATATGAAGCATAGAAATGGCCTGTGCTACCTTAATATCAGGAAACGAGGCAAACATAGTACAGCACAGGACAAGATTCAGTCATGGTGGAGACTGGGGAGTCCGACAGGTTCCCTTGCCGCTGGGACACGGCTTAAATGGTAACCACAAAGCTGTTGAGTGAAACATCCTGACAACGGCATAAGACCTTCAGTGATCACAATTCACAACAGCCATAAATTTGTCAGGTTCAATCAGCATCAAGGAAACAGAGACACCTGAATAACAGAACAACAGCTAACTGCCAACTAACAAATGATTTTTCAGCTGCCAATGCTTTTTCTTAGACTAGAGACTGAAACCAGTCTTTGGAACACTTGCGAGTCTGCAATAACTACTCTGATTTCGCAGTCACCGTCTAGTTACATTTGGCCTCCGCGAGCGGTAACAAATCAAGATCGATGTATTACCACTTTGCAGTCAGCTTCACAGAATTACAGCACCCATAAAACTACAGATATGTGACGAAAAACTAGCTTACGCTAAAATGCAGACATCACCTGGCTGGCAGCATGTATCCTCACCCAACTTGTGCTCTTCAGTGAAAGGGCATTACTACTGTCCTGCCAGGTTCTGAAAACAAAATCGCATTGATCACAACCAGTCTTAACTGAACAATTGAAAGAAGCACGGATCATCTAACCAAATCTCGCATTCAAACCTCAGGGAAACAAATAAACCTGAAACTAGCAAACTACAGTTGGTGGGCTAGGGTTGATTCTGAACCGAAGGCATTCACAGCAATTCCGATCTACAACTTTTCTACCAGATAATCATGAGCATTTACCCTGTCAAAAACATTTTTTAATTGCTCACCGAGTGAAACGGTGAGACCTGCGCTGTGCCGCAACGGACGAGCTCGCGCCGAGCAGTGGCGAAACGGAGCCATCCTTGCGAGTGGCGGAGCCACGAAGACAAGGGCCAAGCAGCTGCAAATCCGGCCGAAGTGATTGGTGTTTGGGGGTCGGTTCTACAAAGGGCCTGGGCCTGCTAATGAGTAATGAGGCCGTCACGGCAAGGCAGATGCCCAAAACAAGGCAAAGAACTGTGTACTATTCTTCAGCATTGGCAGGCGGTCGGCAACATACCCAGATTCATTCCTATCAAGAAATCAAAATCTCCAGATTAAACATGACAATCAGATTTAACGTTTCAAGCATTCGCCGGCTGCATTGAACTGAAACTAACCCGGTCGATTCAATAAACCATGTTGTCTGCACATCGCACCTCAGTTTCAGATCTCGCTTGCATACAGTAAAATAGAGAAGATCATGGAAGAAATAGCATTCAGACAGCAGGCATTGAAACACAGGTAACATTTCATTGAAACTGAGCCCAGGAGGCGAGCTACCACTACAGAAAGCAAAGCAACATGCCTGCTAGGTTCTACTATTCCCTACACACAGACCACCAGCACACCGAACACCTTCAGAACAGATCTCTCTTAATCAATCAGGCCCTCTCGCCCCTGATGCGTCGCGCGAGCTGGATGTCCTTGGGCATGATGGTGACGCGCTTGGCGTGGATGGCGCAGAGGTTGGTGTCCTCGAAGAGCCCGACGAGGTAGGCCTCGGCGGCCTCCTGCAGCGCGGACACGGCGGAGGACTGGAAGCGGAGGTCGGTCTTGAAGTCCTGGGCGATCTCCCTCACCAGCCGCTGGAAGGGCAGCTTCCTGATCAGGAGCTCCGTGCTCTTCTGGTAGCGCCTGATCTCCCTGAGCGCCACCGTGCCCGGCCTGTACCTGTGAGGCTTCTTCACGCCGCCGGTCGCCGGCGCGCTCTTCCTCGCGGCCTTGGTGGCCAGCTGCTTGCGCGGCGCCTTTCCTCCCGTCGACTTCCTAGCCGTCTGCTTGGTCCTGGCCATCGGAGGTGGCGGGAGGAGCGAGATGGGATTTGGAGGATTCGAGGTTGGAATGGCGTTGTGAGGTTCGGATCTGGGGGACGATGTATTTGTAGCGGCTGGGAAGGCGGGATCGCGAAATATTTCGGGCGGTTGATGGCGGGTTTGGTGTCCTGCGCTGGGTGATTCTGGAGCGTGCGATGTGATCGGACGGCTGCGTGACGCCTCTGCTATTGGCGATCCGCGAGAACGGGGAGAGTAGGATGGTATTGGCTGCCGTGACGTTGGGAGGATTGAAGGACCCACCACTGGAGGATGAGGGCATCTTCTAGGAGTATTCTGTTTTCCAACCCGCAGGAGCGACCGTGCACCGACCACCGTGTACAGCGGAACGGTGTGTTGCGGCCATGCCATTGTCACGTGCATGGCTCATTCTGCAGTCTGCACAAACTGAAGGTTCAGAAGAAAAAGTTCTTAGTCGTGTCTCGATGGAAATATACCACTTCTACGGGTAGATCAATGAATGGTGAGTGCCAATTCAGTCATCTGGATGGATACATTGCCACATATGTGCTGTAAAAGGGTTTGATTGGTTCTTAATCATACTACAGTATTATCTTGCAAAGCCTAAATTTAACAAGTGTGGCTGAAAAATTTAGAACCATAAAGTGTGGTAAAAATTGGCAAAGATTTCGTTCTATGACAAGTGGAGTGGACCATATAGATTATGAAGCGTGACAATTCTAAGATCCAAATACATACTCCCTCAATTTCAATGAACAATGTGTTTATATTTTTTCCGAAAAATCACGCTTAGTAAACGCTACGATGTGAGGTTTTATTAATTTAAAGCTGGCCGTATGCTTTAAGTTTATAAAAGTAACTTGGTCTAATTTTTTAGGAAAAAACTATTAAAGATTGTAATATTATTATTTAGCTAGCAACACTTGCCATGTCGCCATGACGTCTTGTGTTACACGGTCTCTTACAAGGGTAGGCAGGTCACTCATGCAAATACAGCTACTAGCCGATTTGGTTAGTTTAGCTAGAAAATCCACTACCCTGTTGCTCTCTCTTCTACCTTGTCGCACACTTCTTTGACCTATCAACCTCTTCAGATTTAACCTCTTCAGATTTAAGACTATGATATTATATAAATATCATATGAAAAGATATTTCATGATGTATCTAATGGCATTCATTTTGTATTGTACATGTTAATATTTTTTCTGAAAACTTGGTAGAAGTTTACATGACTTTAAAAAAAATTTGTGTTCATTGGAACATAGGTAGTACCCAACTATCAAACTTTGGATTGGAAAATGTGTCTAGGAACGAAACACCGCCTAAACTATGTGCTCACTTACCTTTCTAACATGAATTGACACCATTGGGTCTTGTTTCAACTACCACGATGTTGGCCACCTACCTACCCTACAGCCACATGCCCCTTGAGTCGCTCCTCCTGGGCGGCTCGATGGAATCTAACCCTACCTCCTCTAGCCTCCCCTCCCAGCACACATCCTCGTTGTTGTTGCAGTCGGCTTCTCGTTGTGGCATTGGCCCTCGCCTCCAAAGGGGACATAGGAGAGTTGCGGTGAACGTAGTGGCGTCCTCGAAAGTGTAGATTAGTGTGTGGTTGTGCATCGTCGGGCAAGGAGATGATGGTGCGTGCTATGAGATGGAGGCGGGCGTGACGCTGTAGCGGGGCTGGCGCGTGAGGCAAAGCTAGATTAACCAAATTGAATATGATTTGTAGACCAAAGTACCATGGTGGGTTGGGAGTTGAGGTTTTAGAAATAAAAATAAAAGCTTATTGAGCAAGTGGTTGTTTAACCTTTTAAATGAAGAGGGTGTATGGAAAGAATTACTATGCAACAACTATCTACACTATAAAAACCTTATCTTACTTTCAACCAATCCAAGTGACTCACCATTTTGAAAGGGCCTCAAGAATTTCAAAAGTGATTTTTCAGTAAAGGTTCATTTGAAATTGATAATGTGAAGAACACTAGGTTATGAGAAGACAATTGGTTGGGACATAAGCCTCTGACTGAGCAATATTCGTCCTATATAATATTGTACAACATATGATGTGATTGTCTCAAATGTAATGTCCGCATTGCCTCTGAGGAGGGCCCTAGAGACAATAATAATATTACTATTATCATATTTCATTGCTCATGATAGATGTTTATACTCCATACTAGAATAATATTAACCAGAAACATAATACATGTCTAGTTTCATAAATAACATTGTGTCCCTAGTAAGCCTCTAATACAAGTCCATTGGTTAATGATGGCTAAGGTTTCCTAACCATGGACATGTGTTGTCAATTAATAGTTGGATCGTGTAATTAGGAGAATGACATGATGGATATGCCTAACTAATCAAAGCAATTAGATTGAGCCAATATGTTTAAATTCTTGTAGCTTTCTGATACATATCAAATGTACCTACTTTTCCAACTAATTTGCTCGATGATTTGCTCTGAAATCTCACGATACTTAGATAAAATTGCTGATAAAAATAACACGCTAGTTTTTCACCAAAACAATGAGCCTCGAGCTTAGGAATCACACGAGAGGGGCCATAAGGCCTAAAAGAGTACATGTGGAGCACCCCTGGGTGTGCCACCCATGCAATTTTGGCACTGGAGCATTGTCACGGTCTCTCCTTTGGCATACTCCCATATATACCAGAAAAACCTAGGTATCTAGAGGCACATACTTTTTTTGCTAAACAGAGCGCCCTCACATCCACAATCTTCGTTTCGGGGGACAGATTGGTCCTGCTCTCCATGCCGGAGGGGAGATTTCGAGGTCTTCTCCACCATCATCGCCATTGACGTCATCACCAACAACCATCTGCTCACTCTCTATCATCATGTGTGAGTAGTTCTCTGTAGGCATGTGAGGTGGAAAGGGATTGGATGATATTGATCATGTAATCATTCATATGTATCGAGATTTGTGGTATTTGTCTTGAGGATATTCTTGTATGAGTGTTGGTAAACTTTTGCTATGTTTAATGCGTGTTGGTGCAGTCCGACTGACATGATTTCAGTACAGAACTTCTATTGCCCCATCATATATGCAATAGTTTGAGGATATTGTGTGTTCATGAAGTGTTAATGCTTTGTTCTGGGCTATTCGAAAGGATAGACCTTAATTGGCAGGCAGAACAAAATATGTTATGCAAATTCTCTTGGTTAGTATGCATAACTATATTTGGATCACAAACCTACACACAACTAAATTAGAGATAAATGATATATTATTAGAATTACATTATATGATCAATATCATTCATGCGACACCGCGCTATCACATCATGTCTACACCTCTAGCCATTGAAAGTTACACATCACTACCTTCGGTGAAAACTGGAAATCTTCTACTATTGTTTGCTACTTGTTCTATTGCTTTGAATCAACTGCTATAAATCACCACTTGCTTTGTGATTTTATTGATATACATGTGTGGTTGGCAGTGATGTCTCAATTTCTAAAATCTTATTGATATTCTTGTGTTCCCCTTGAGTCAAACTATAAATTTGGATAATACTTTCCGTCGAAGATTTCAGTGCTCCCCTATACTTGTGGGCATCGAGACATTTTTGAGCGCCGTTGTCGGGAAACCTAGCGTTATTGGTAAGACCACTTGTTATCATTTAATTGTTGTACTTTTTGATTCTCACCACGGGAAAGGATAAATATTTTGCTAAGAAGTTAATTGTGCCCTCCACTGCAAGGATAAAGAGGGGACACATGATTTATCTAAGTATTTATCTAATGATGATATAGAATCTAAATATGAATACGATGAACTTTATGATGAAAATGATATTGAAACTAGATATTGTTTTTATTGAAGCTTTCGTGAAACTTAATTTAGATGATTTGGATAAATATGATGCTAGTTCGAGTACTTGTCTATCAGAGTTATTCCATGTGGCTAGTAAAATTGATGCACCTACAATATACATTAAATAAAAATATTATGAGTTCATTGTTGACTCTGAAATAATAGAAAGGGTCGAAGCATATAAACTCTATGATAAAGAAGATGAATTCCCCTGTGAGCACCTAACAAATCTTAATGACCTATCTTGCCTATATGGGAAAAGTGAATCCAACAATGCTATTACTTCTTGAAATTATTTCCTTTCTCTTTGGTATGAAAAGAAAAGCTTGGTATAACTCATTAGATCCAAAGTCAATCACTAGCAAAGAGGTGTGCATATACTTGTTCTATAATAAGAATTTCCATTCTAGTAAAATACATGTCATGATTGCTGAAATTAGTAACTTTGTGCAAAGTAAGGAGGAGGGTATTCCTCAAGCTTGGGGGAGATATTGTCCCCTTGAGAGGAGATGTCATACTCATGGTTTTAAAGATAATGAGTTCCTTGGTACATTTTACAATGGACTAACTGAAAGATCTAGATCTTATCTCGACAATGTTGCATGAAATATTTTTAGGCACGGGACTGTTGAGGAAGCTAAAGAATTTTTGAACACCATTAATCAAAATTATAATGATTCGCATATTTAAGAGGAAGAGAAAATAGAAGTGATCCATAACCCGAGAGGTATTCATAAATTATCTAACGAGGACATGAAAGAAGCGTCAAGGTCTATTAAAGAAACTTCCGAGTTGAAGGAACTTTCTGAAACGGGTGCCAAGTTTCGTATTGATAAACTATGTTTTCCTATTCAAGTCCATGTTATATGTTCTGCTGGATGTAATGGAAAGGTATCACCTCCTACTGTAATATCCTATGTTGGTCATTTAGATGACTTTACTTATTACCAATAAGCTTTTGACCATGATATTGAAAGGGATATAATAGTAAACTCTAAAAAAATCAAAGTCCTTCATGAAAGGGTAAGTTCGTGTGTAGATTCTATTAAGATGACTGTTAAGCATTGAAAAATGATGAATAATCAAGTGTAGCAAATGATTTCTCTTCAAAAAAAACTATATGCGAAGCTTCTTGCTGAGAAGATGTCAGTGTGTGGAGTTAACACTAGGGGATGCTCCAGCACTCAGGATCCTGATTATCCTGATGGGCATCCAAAGAGAAAAGAGCAAGAGGCTCTTAAGAAGATTTTTTGTAGGAGAATCTTCAAATGAAAGTGAAGTTAATGGAAATTATGAAGAATAAGACAATGATGTATCTATTTCTGATGTTGAAACTGAAGATAATAATAAAGAAGATGATGTGGAAATGTCTCAACCAAATGAAGAGCCACATGAAGATGAGAATAATGAAGAATCCTGCAAGGGAAGACACTCAATGTTCTATGGACAAAATTAACAAGAAGAAGCCTCCACCTCAACCAAAAGGTAAGGAAAGAGATCCATGGGTGCAAAGACCCATACCATATCCTCAAGAGGCAATGAAAACTTCAGATGGTGCAAGGTTTGAAAATTTTATAGAATTTATAAAAAGTTTATTATTTGCAAATTACTTTAGTCGATGCTATTAAGATTCCTACTTATTCCAAATATACGAAAGATATTGTTACTAACAAAAGGAAAATACCCAATGAAGCTATCACTACCATACTTGCTGACTATTCTTTTAAGGGAAAGCTACATGAAATGTGTGGAGATCTAGGTATTCCAACTATTTCTTGCACAATAAAAAAAACCTATGTGAAGTATGTCTTTTGTGACCTTGGAGCTGGAGCAAGGTTCATGCCTTTTTCTCTTTGTAAGAAGCTAAATTTAAATAAGTTAGTCCCCACTGAAGTTTCACTTCAAATGGTTGATAAATCCATTGTTATTCCTATTGCATGGTATGTGTGAAGATGTTCCTATCATGATTGCTAATGTGCAGATCCCTATAGACTTTGTGATATTAGAAATCCCTAAAGATGATAACTTATCAATTATTCTTGGTACACCTTTTCTAAATTCTGTAGGGGTTGTGATTAGTTGTATTGAAGCAAGGTTACATTCAATGTAAAAGGGAAGGAGCACACTATATATTTTCCAAAGAAGAGATATGGTGAATCACCAAAGAAGAGTGCTAATTCCATTGAACCAAGGGTTCTTACAATTGGAAGCTTTGAAATACCCATTCCTCCTCCAAAGCCCAAATATCAAAAAATAATGGCTGGAACAATTCTAATCTATTGTGAGGTATCCTGAAAATTTCTCTCATAATAATAAAATAATCATTGTTTCTATCATTATCATAGTAATTATGAGACTTGATCGACCTCATTCTTGTAAGAACATGTCCATTGCCCCATGTGTGGTTTTGGTAATTGATGACAATCCCCATGGACTAACGGTTGCATTGAGAATCAGTCTTAGGTCAAGTCCATAGCTATGTGTTGGACTCAAGGTTGTAACATGGAGAAGACAAAGTACAATGACAAAGACGGTGTCGAAGAGATACGAAGACGGTGTTGAAGATGAAAGAGAGAAGACGGCGTAGAAGATGAAGAGAGAAGACGGCGTTGAAGATGGATGAAGACGGTGGCGTGCGTACAAGATGGAAGAAGACGGTGGCGTATATGTTGAAGGAAGACAGTGGCATGTACAATCATGAAGAGTATGAAGACGGAGCTTGCCGACTCGAGAAGAACGCGCAAGGACAAGGTTTGTGCTCGATAGGATAGTGGGTCGCATCATCGGAGAGAGCTCAAACCTTGCATGCATTGCATCGTGTTCTTGGTTCTTCTTGGTTCTTATGCATGAAACGGATTTCGGTTGCATCGCATGTTGCATATGCGAGAGTGATGATTTTCCCGATATACCGTATTGAGAGGTTACACCTCTATGACCATGAGAAAATCACCACTCACTCCTTTGCATGATTTCACCTTGTAAAGATGTAGCTCTTGTCGCCCTCTTTCCAACAAAATTGGTTTCACGTCATTCCGATCTTCCTAGCTCAAGATATTGCGTTTTCCGTATGCATCTATTTGAAAAAGAAAAAGAAAAAGCTTTTTGGGCCGGGCAGTACTACCGCTGGCGATACCGGCCCAAGTACCGCTCGTGCGGTTTTGGCTTACTGGACACACAGCGGTACCAGGCCGGTACCAGCCCGGTAGTACCGTAGCCCACTTACGGTACCGGCCCGGTACTACCGGCCCGTTTATTTTTTCTTTTTCTCCTCTTTCTTCCTCCAAGCCCTCACCCTTCCTCCCGCAGTTGGGCCGCCGCCCGCTGGCCCGCTCCACCTCCACGCGGGAAGCCCCGCTCGCCCGAGCCTCTGCTCGCCTGCCGCGCCTATCTCCCGCCCGCGCCCATCGAGGCGTTGACCCGCGGGAGAGCAAGGCTCGATCCCGCGCGGGATCCTTCTGCCACGCGCCGCTGCACGCCAGCCCCACGCTGCTGCTGCATGCACTGCCATGATCTGCCGCCGCTGCCTTCCTCTCTCTCTCTTCAATTTGCATCAGATTTACACCAAGCGGTAGTACCGCTCCAGTAAGCGGTACTACCGGTTTGGCCCGATTTTCAGCTGGTTTCTGCACAGTTCGTGTGCGACGGTAGTACCGCTTTGACAAGCGGTAGTACTGCTTGGGACGCGAATCTGACCGTTTTTCCAGCCCAACAGCTATATTTCTGGGCCCCCTATATATACCTCTCTTCCACCTCCGACCTAACTAACCCTTCCCCTCCATTCTCTCTCCTCCATTGTTGACCTTGGGTTCTTGCTTTCCTCCTCTTGATCCCCCACTATTTGTTGCATATTTTTGGGGGAAAGGAGAGAGGAGATCTAGATCTAGAGCTTCACCAATTGAATCCCTCTCCAAGTGAGGGGATCTTGCTAGATCTAGATCTTGGAGTTTCTTGGTGTTTCTCCACTCTTTGTTCTTCCTCCCTTATTCCCCCAATAGCTTCTTCTAGCTTTGTTGGAATTTGGGGGAGAAGAACTTGGGCATCTTAGTGGTGTTCTTAGCCATTGCATTAAGTGCATCGGTTTGAGTTCTCTCCGGGGTTTCGATCTCGTAGAGTGTGTGTTCGTCCTTAGTGGTGTTCTTGCCTTAGTGGCCATCTTGCCTAAGTGGCCATCTTGCCTTTAGTGGCCGTGTTGCCTCTTGTGGCACCGTGTCTCCTTTGTGGCCTTGTAGCCTTAGTGATCCTATCGTCTTAGTGGTGTGGTGGTCTTTGTGGCACTGTGGCCTTTGTGGAGTGTGTTAGCCTCTTGTGGCGCATTAGCATCCTTGGTGGAGTTGGTTTCCTTTGTGGAGTGTGTTAGCCTCTTGTGGCGCATTAGCATCCTTGGTGGAGTTGGTTTCCTTGGTGGAGTGTGTTAGCCTCTTGTGGCACATTAGCATCTTGGTGGCTTGGTGGTGTGTTATATCCTCTTGTGGCCGTGTACTTGAGAGCCTCCGTGTTGTGGAGTTGCCTCAAGCCGATACTTGGGTGTTTGCCCAAGCTTGTACGGGTTCGGTGACCACCCTCAAGTGTCCCTTAGTGGATCGAGGCTTTCCTTTGGTGGAAAGGCTCGAGGAGAATACGGTGGCCCTAGTGGCTCATTTGAGTGCCTCGTGCCTCCACACCGCTCCAGACGGAGACGTAGCACCTTAGTGTGTGAACTTCGGGATACATCGTCGTCTCCTCGTGCACCGGTTACTTCTCAACCCGAGCTCCTTAACCTATTCGCTTTACCTTGTTATATCTATCTTGCTTGATGTACTATACCTAGCTTGTTATCAGATTGTGCTCATCATGCTAGCATAGGTTGTTGGTGCTCTTAGGCAAACCCCTAGTTGATAGGCCTTGAGCTAAACTAGTAAACACATGTGTAGTTTTATTCCGCCTAGTTTAGCTCTCAAGTAGAAGTTTTTATACACCGCCTATTCACCCCCCCTTCTAGGCGACGTCCTAAGAACATTCAATTGGTATCAGAGCTAGGGCTCTCTTATCTTGTTGGGCTTCACCACCTAGAGAGTATGACGTTGGCTAGAGGATTAGTGCACATTTCCACCTTTACATTTGATGGCACTAATTATGATGCTTGGAAATTCTACATGCTTGATTATTTTAGGGGCATGCACCCACATGTGGAGAAAATTCTTGATATGGGTTTTTCTCCTCCTAAGGATCCACAAAATCCAACTTTTGAGGAGAAGAAAAACTCTTATCTAGATGCTCAAGTTACTAAAGTGCTTTGTCATGTTGTGAGTCATGTAGTGATTTCCTCCATCGCACCTTTCCGGAGTGCTCATGAGTTTTGGAAAAAGCTTCAAGATACATATGGTGAATCCAAGACCATTAAGGATGATCACACTCCTTCCACTTCAGCAATGTGTGGTAAGACACAAGGTAATGGTATGGTGAGTGGTGATGAACATTGCATTGTTGATGGTGAGCTTTCTCTTGATGATTCTTCATCCCTATCCCATTGCAATGTCTCATCTTTGGACTTTAACACTTGTAGCACTATAAATGCTTTACATGCTAGTGTTGATAGTCCTTGCATATCTTCATTCCATGTTGATATGCTTGCCTTGTCTTGTTGCCACAATGAAGATGCTTTGCTTTCCTCTAGTACTTGTGTGACTAACAATGTAGAGGAAACCGAAGATACTATGGGCCAAGACAAGATCTTGGATGGAGCTTCAAGTAGTTCATCGCACGGTCCCTACACTTGCCTTATGGCTAAGGCTTCTAAGGTATCTCCTTCCTTGGAACCCTATCGATCTAATGATGATGAGGATGATGATATGGAAGGACTTAATGTTGCTTCCTTAAACAAGTTGGGAGAGTAGGTTTTTCATGCTCTTCATAAGAAGATATTTGCTTGCTCTAACTTCATGAAAATCTTCAATTTTGCCATTGAGAGCAAAAACGTATTGAGAAAATGGAAGGGCATGAGCGCGAATATGCAAACGAGATTGCAACTCTTAAAGCTTTTAAAGAACAACAAATCACCAATGAATCTCTTGAGGAGAAATTTGCTATAGTGCTATCTACGGTAAAGGAATCTCGTGATAGAGCCTTAGAGGTGGCACATGATTTTCAAATTAAAAATGTTAAGCTAGTAATTGCTCATGATAAACTCCTTGAGGATTTTGAGCTTCTCAAAAGTAGCTCTAGGGCTATTGAGAGTGAGCTCATCAAACTCACCGACTCACATGAGCAATTTAAGGCTCTCAACCTAATAGAGCTTGCTAAGTTGCCTTCTCCTTGTGCTATGATTGAGAATGCTTGTGCTACTAACTCTACCACTTGTGAAGCCTCCATCTTGAAGGAGAATGTTGAGCTAAGGGCTCAACTTGCTTTGCTAACAAGCAATTATGAGAAATTGGAAGAAAATTATGGAAAGCTTTCTATCTCCCATGATGATCTTCTAGTCTCTCATGATTTGCTAAAGTTAGCCCATGAGGCTATCGTGTCAAAGGTAAAATCTTGTGAGCCTCATGTGAGTACTAGCACTACCTCTCAAAATGCTATTTTGCCATGTGCTATTGCTTTTAGTTCACCCACTCATGCTATTGACTTATCTTGTGGTGAACTACCTTCTATGCCTCGTTCTACAATTCCATGTGCTAGTGCTAGTAATTCACCCACCCATGCTATTGCTATATCTTGTGGTGAATTACATACCTTGCCTTGTTGCTCTAACAATAAAGCTTCCACTTCCTCTAGTACTTGTGTTGTTACTAACCATGTAAGGGAAATCGAAGAGCTCGAGGCCCAAGTCACTTCTTTGAAGAAGGACTTGGTAAAGGGTCATGAAGGGAAGCAATTCCCCAATGACAAGAGTGGACTTGGATTCAACTCCAACAACAAGAACAAGTCCACCTCGCACAAGCGAAAGAAGGGCCAAGGGCATGTGAAGGACCCCGCCAAGATTGTGTGCTTCAAGTGCAAGATTGAAGGGCATCATGTTAGATTGTGCCCCTTGAAGAAGAAGCCACTTGGCGTGAAGAAACAAGGGAAGCGGCCTCAAGATGGAGCTCATGGTCTACCTCAAGGCCAAGCTCAAGGTCTACCTCAACTTGAAGAAGGGCCGCTACCCAAGAAGGATCAAGCCAAGGCTCCCGTTGTGGAGAAATCAAGTGAGAAGAAGGGGAAGAAAAGAATATGCTACATATGCCGTGAGAAGGGCCACATCTCCTCCTTTTGCACTAGTGTTAACTCATCCAACCCTATCTTGATCCATGGCGCTTATTCTCTACATAAGGATAAGGTTGGCGATGTGTTTGCCAAATATGTTGGCACTCAAAGTGGTTTCGTAAAAAGAACCATTTGGGTTGCCAAGCCTATTGTGACTAACTTCTTAGGACCCAACTTGGTTGGGGACCAACAAGCCAAAATTTGATCAATAGGTACATGTGGAGGGCATGGAGGCTTGACTAGCTCATGAAGACTTAGGGGATCTTCATCATTCTCACTTCCTCAAGTCAAGTTGTATTCCTTTCATCCTTTACCCATGCACCTACTTGCGGTAACGAGTCCTCAACTCCTTTACATTTAAAGTTAGTCGCTCCCCTTTTACATGTGTTGGTTTTGTACCTTGCATGTGGTTGTGTATGTTGTGCCTCCTACTTGCTTATCTTGCTTGCTTGATTATATATGTTGGGTGGCACATCATGTACAATTGTTCTTTGTTGAGCCTATTTCATCTTATTGATATCTTAGTTGTTGGCTCATGTGAGAAATTAATGGACTATCCCATTTCGGGGGAGTGATATGCTTGTACATTTAACAATCCTAAAATGTGCGACATGATGAACTAAAATTCTATAATGTCCATTAATTATCTCACTTGGTTCTTATTTGCCTCTTGCACGAAAAATGTCTTTATCACATTATGGGGGAGTATTGTGCCTTGTGCATTTTACAAGCCTAGAAAATGTGAACATTTGAGTTTGTGTCACATAGAGTTGATATTATAGATTATCTAGTTCCTATGTGACATGTGTGCTCAAACAAATCCCACTTTACCATAAGCTTTCTTAAGTTGTAAAGATGATCTTGGACATACTCACAAACTACCATATGGATATTTCCTATACACCTCTTGTCCATGGACGATTGGTAATAAATTGTGTGGTATTGTTCCGGATCATCCTCACCTTGGCACATGTGCTCAATTGCTTATTTCTTGCCAAGAATTTGTCCTTGTTGGTTAGACTCCCATTTGTCTTCCTTGCTTCTTTTGGATCTCCTTATTTCACTTGAACCTTGTTAGTGTTTTGATAAACATGGTTGATCAATAATCCCGCATTTGTGCATTTTGTATTCAAATGCAAAATTCTAAATAGTGCACTAATCTTGGGGGAGCTCTCCTATGTTTGCTAGAACACTCCCTTGTTTCAAGAATTTGACCTTGAAAGACAAACCTTTTCTTTTCGTTACTTTTGTGCCATCATGAAAAGTGTTGAGGGTTTGGTTTATTTGGAACCTTGCTTTCTTTGGGAGTTGGTTATCTCATTACTTGATTTTTGGTTTTACTTTTCTATAATGAGATAAGTCCTTGAGCATGCTTGTTTTGGATATCTTGCTCATCTCTCTTGTACCTATCTTGTGTGTGCATGTTTCTTTGTGGATAAATGTCTTCGTGATGTTGTCCACTTAGAGAAACTTATACACACAAGAGATGGTGCATATCTTTTGATATCCCTCTTTTTTGGAGTCTATTTCTTTATTCTTATTTGACTTGTTAATGACTCCACAAAGATCTTGGTCATGAGTGCTTGTTTTATCCTATTTGCATCTTCACGCACTCATACTTGTTTTTGGCACAAGCTTCGTTTTTACTTCCCTCTTATTAAGCTTGTGTTTCTTTTTGGGTCATTGGATTGCTTGCTTCATTTGTCGAAGCTTTCTCACCTTCTTATTCTCTTGCAATCTTTGATCCTCAATATAGTTGGATTTCCTCCCGGTATTCGTCATTGGATATGTGCATTTGATTTCACTCACAATTATGAGAAATGCACAACATATGGAGGAACACTCACTATATTGGCCTTCTAAACCTTTCGTCCATTTTGGCTATCGATGCCAATGGGGGAGAAGTTTGGAGGGTTTAAGAGAATTGCTTTTGTTGGTTCTTAAGCATTTGCCTTTCATGCCTTGCATTTGTTGCTTTGCATGGTTGAATATTTAGAGGATACTCCGCTAGGCTTTAATTGCCTGGTATATGCAATGAAATTCAAGTTCATTCACACATGCATATATTATGGGGGAGTTTGTTCTAAATATTCAACTTGGGTTGTTCGCTAAATTCCATATCTAAACCCTCTCAAAGAGATTGTCATCAATTACCAAAATGGGGGAGATTGTAAGAACATGTCCATGTGTGGTTTTGGTAATTGATGACAATCCCTATGGACTAACGGTTGCATTGAGAATCAATCTTAGGTCAAGTCCATAGCTATGTGTTGGACTCAAGGTTGTAAGATGGAGAAGACGGTGTCGAAGAGATACGAAGACGGTGTTGAAGATGAAAGAGAGAAGACGGCGTAGAAGATGAAGAGAGAAGACGGCGTTGAAGATGGATGAAGACGGTGGCGTGCGTACAAGATGGAAGAAGACGGTGGCGTGTATGTTGAAGGAAGACGGTGGCATGTACAATCATGAAGAGTATGAAGACGGAGCTTGCCGACTCGAGAAGAACGCGCAAGTACAAGGTTTGTGCTCGATAGGATAGTGGGTCGCATCATCGGAGAGAGCTCAAACCTTGCATGCATTGCATCGTGTTCTTGGTTCTTATGCATGAAATGGATTTCGGTTGCATCGCATGTTGCATATGCGAGAGTGATGATTTTCCCGATATACCGTATTGAGAGGTTACACCTCTATGACCATGAGAAAATCATCACTCACTCCTTTGCATGATTTCACCTTGTAAAGATGTAGCTCTTGTCGCCCTCTTTCCAACAAAATTGGTTTCACGTCATTCCGATCTTCCTAGCTCAAGATATTGCGTTTTCCGTATGCATCTATTTGAAAAAGAAAAAGAAAAAGCTTTTTGGGCTGGGCGGTACTACCGCTGGCGATACCGGCCCAAGTACCGCTCGTGCGGTTTTGGCTTACTGGACGCACAGCGGTACCAGGCCGGTACCAGCCCGGTAGTACCGTTGCCCACTTACGGTACCGGCCCGGTACTACCGGCCCGTTTATTTTTTCTTTTTCTCCTCTTTCTTCCTCCAAGCCCTCACCCTTCCTCCCGCAGTTGGGCCGCCACCCGCTGGCCCGCTCCACCTCCACGCGGGAAGCCCTGCTCGCCCGAGCCTCCGCTCGCCTGCCGCGCCTTGATACGTCTCCGACGTATCGATAATTTCTTGTGTTCCATGCCACATTATTGATGATATCTACATGTTTTATGCACACTTTATGTCATATTCGTGCATTTTCCGGAACTAACCTATTAACAAGATGCCGAAGTGCCGCTTCGTTGTTTTCGCTGTTTTTGGTTTCGAAATCCTAGTAACGAAATATTCTCGGAATTGGACGAAATCAACGCCCGGGGTCCTATTTTGCCACGAAGCTTCCAGAAGACCGAAGAGGAGACGAAGTGGGGCCACGAGGCAGCCAAACCCTAGGGCGGCGCGGCCCCTGCCTTGGCTGCGCGGCCCTATGGTGTGGGCCCCTCGTGCCGCCTCTTGACCTGCCCTTCCGCCTACTTAAAGCCTCCGTCGCGAAACCCCCAGTACCGAGAGCCACGATACGGAAAACCTTACTGAGATGCCGCCGCCGCTAATCCCATCTCGGGGGATTCAGGAGATCGCCTCCGGCACCCTGCCGGAGAGGGGAATCATCTCTCGGAGGACTCTACGCCGCCATGGTCGCCTCCGGAGTGATGAGTGAGTAGTCTACCCCTGGACTATGGGTCCATAGCAGTAGCTAGATGGTTGTCTTCTCCCCATTGTGCTTAATTGTCGGATCTTGTGAGCTGCCTAACATGATCAAGATCATCTATCTGTAATTCTATATGTTGCGTTTGTTGGGATCCGATGAATAGAAAATACTTGTTATGTTGATTATCAAAGTTATGTCTATGTGTTGTTTATGATCTTGCATGCTCTCCGTTACTAGTAGATGCTCTGGCCAAGTAGATGCTTGTAACTCCAAGAGGGAGTATTTATGCTCGATAGTGGGTTCATGTCTTCGTGAATCTGGGGAAGTGACAAAAATCTCTAAGATTATGGATGTGTCTGTTGCCACTAGGGATAAAACATTGGTGCTATGTTCAAGGATGTAGTTACTGATTACATTACGCGCAATACTTAATGCAATTGTCCGTTGTTAGCAACTTAATACCGGAGGGGTTCGGATGATAACCTCGAAGGTGGACTTTTTAGGCATAGATGCATGCTCGGATAGCGGTCTATGTACTTTGTCATAATGCCCAATTAAATCTCACTATACTCATCATAATATGTATGTGCATGGTCATGCCCTCTTTATTTGTCAATTGTCCAACCGTAATTTGTTCACCCAACATGCTCGTTTATCTTATGGGAGAGACACCTCTAGTGAACTGTGGACCCCGGTCCAATTCTCTATACTCGAAATACAATCTATTGCAATACTTGTTCTACTCGTTTTCTCGCAAACAATCATCATCCACACTATACATCTAATCCTTTGTTACAGCAAGTCGGTGAGATTGACAACCTCGCTCGTTTCGTTGGGGCAAAGTACTTTGGTTGTGTTGTGCAGGTTCCACGTTGGCGCCGGAATCTCCGGTGTTGCGCCGCACTACATCCCGCCGCCATCAACCTTCAACGTGCTTCTTGGCTCCTACTTGGTTCGATAAACCTTGGTTTCATACGAGGGAAACTTGCCGCTGTACGCATCACACCTTCCTCTTGGGGTTCCCAACGGACGCGTGCTTGTACGCGTATCAAGCTCTTTTTCCGGCGCCGTTGCCGGGGAGATCAAGACACGCCGCAAGGGGAGTCTCCACTTCCCAATCTCTTTACTTTGTTTTTGTCTTGCTTAGTTTTATTTACTACTTTGTTTGCTGCACTAAATCAAAATACAAAAAAAATTAGTTGCTAGTTTTACTTTATTTGCTATCTTGTGTGCTATATCAAAAACACAAAAAAATTAGTTACTTGCATTTACTTTACTTGATTCATCATGTTTCCTTTTAATTTTACCATGAAAGACATACCGGTAGGACGTGGGTCTATAATTGGGAGAAATAATATAGAAGAATTTTTCAATCATGTCAGTACCGTTGAAGATTTTGAAGATAGACACTTGGTAGAACTTGCTCCTACCTATGAAATTGCCGCTGCTGCTTTAGTTCGTATGATGGAAACTAAATTTGTTAACCTCAATCCTATAATCCAACACATGTTTCTTACACTCGGAGATATGAAAGAAGGGGAAAAGAAAGACTTTGTTTTAGAAACCCTTCTTAGAGAATTTGGTGGTATAGCAAGAGAGGCTAGAAAAATCTTTGCTAAATATAATATGCTTGGTTCTTATACCAATTTTGTTAGTCTCCTTGAAAAGATGGATATGGATAGAATAAAGTACACTAATAATATTAATGATGGTGGGGAGATCAAAGCACCAATACCATGTAAGCTCCTAGCGATGAATGATGCACTAGAAAATAATTATGCTTGGCTTGTTCCTCGAAAATTTGTTTGATGAGAGTAGCAAGCCCAAGACTAATGAAAAGGGGGACGCTAAAACTTATGTATCTAATATACTATGCCTGGTTGAGAAAACTCCACACCCCGCTGAAGATGCACCACCCTTTGATAATACTTAATACACACTTTCTGCGCCTAGCTGAAAGGCGTTAAAGAAAAGCGCTTATGGGAGACAACCCATGGTTTTTACTACAGTACTTTGTTTTTATTTTATGTCTTGGAAGTTGTTTACTACTGTAGCAACCTCTCCTTATCTTAGTTTAGTGTTTTGTTGTGCCAAGTAAAGTCGTTGATAGTAAAGTTCATACTAGATTTGGATTACTGCGCGGAAACAGATTTCTTTGCTGTCACGAATCTGGGCTGTTTTCTCTGTAGGTAACTCAGAAAATTATGCCAATTTACGTGAGTGATCCTCAGATATGTACGCAACTTTCATTCAATTTGAGCATTTTCATTTGAGCAAGTCTGGTGCCTCGATAAAATTCGTCAATACGAACTGTTCTGTTTTGACAGATTCTGCCTTTTATTTCGCATTGCCTCTTTTGCTATGTTGGATGAATTTCTTTGATCCATGAATGTCCAGTAGCTTTATGCAATGTACAGAAGTGTTAAGAATGATTATGTCACCTCTGAACATGTTAATTTTTATTGTCCACTAACCCTCTAATGAGTTGTTCTAAGTTTGGTGTGGAGGAAGTTTTCAAGGATCAAGAGAGGAGTATGATGCAACATGATCAAGGAGAGTGAAAGCTCTAAGCTTGGGGATGCCCCGGTGGTTCACCCCTGCATATTCTAGGAAGACTCAAGCGTCTAAGCTTGGGGATGCCCAAGGCATCCCCTTCTTCATCGACAACATTATCAGGTTCCTCCCCTGAAACTATATTTTTATTCCATCACATCTTATGTGCTTTTCTTGGAGCGTCGGTTTGTTTTGTTTTTGTTTTTGTTTGAATAAATGGATCCTAGCATTCACTGTATGGGAAAGAGACACGCTCCGCTGTAGCATATGGACAAGTATGTCCTTAGGCTCTACTCATAGTATTCATGGCGAAGTTTCTTCTTCGTTAAATTGTTATATGGTTGGAATTGGAAAATGATACATGTAGTAAATTGCTAAAATGTCTTGGGTAATGTGATACTTGGCAATTGTTGTGCTCATGTTTAAGCTCTTGCATCATATAATTTGCACCCATTAATGAAGAAATACATAGAGCATGCTAAAATTTGGTTTGCATATTTGGTCTCTCTAAGGTCTAGATAATTTCTAGTATTGAGTTTGAACAACAACGAAGACGGTGTAGAGTCTTATAATGTTTTCAATATGTCTTTTATGTGAGTTTTGCTGCACCGGTTCATCCTTGTGTTTGTTTCAAATAGCCTTGCTAGCCTAAACCTTGTATCGAGAGGGAATACTTCTCATGCATCCAAAATCCTTGAGCCAACCACTATGCCATTTGTGTCCACCATACCTACCTACTACATGGTATTTCTCCGCCATTCCAAAGTAAATTGCTTGAGTGCTACCTTTAAAATTCCATCATTCACCTTTGCAATATATAGCTCATGGGACAAATAGCTTAAAAACTATTGTGGTATTGAATATGTACTTATGCACTTTATCTCTTATTAAGTTGCTTGTTGTGCGATAACCATGTTCACTGGGGACGCCATCAACTACTCTTTGTTGAAATTCATGTGAGTTGCTATGCATGTTCGTCTTGTCTGAAGTAAGAGAGATCTACCACCTTATGGTTAAGCATGCATATTGTTAGAGAAGAACATTGGGCCACTAACTAAAGCCATGATCCATGGTGGAAGTTTCAGTTTTGGACAATATCCTCAATCTCATATGAGAAAATTATTAATTGTTGTTACATGCTTATGCATAAAAGAGGAGTCCATTATCTGTTGTCTATGTTGTCCCGGTATGGATGTCTAAGTTGAGAATAATCAATAGCGAGAAATCCAATGCGAGCTTTCTCCTTAGACCTTTGTACGAGCGGCATAGAGGTACCCCTTTGTGACACTTGGTTAAAACATGTGCATTGCGATGATCCGGTAGTCCAAGCTAATTAGGACAAGGTGCGGGCACTATTAGTATACTATGCATGAGGCTTGCAACTTGTAAGATATAATTTACATGATACATATGCTTTATTACTACCGTTGACAAAATTGTTTCATGTTTTCAAAATCAAAGCTCTAGCACAAATATAGCAATCGATGCTTTTCCTCTATGGAGGACCATTCTTTTACTTTCATTGTTGAGTCAGTTCACCTATTTCTCTCCACCTCAAGAAGCAAACACTTGTGAACTGTGCATTGATTCCTACATACTTGCATATTGCACTTATTATATTACTCTATGTTGACAATATCCATGAGATATACATGTTACAAGTTGAAAGCAACCGCTGAAACTTAATCTTCCTTTGTGTTGCTTCAATGCTTTTACTATGAATTATTGCTTTATGAGTTAACTCTTATGCAAGACTTATTGATGCTTGTCTTGAAGTACTATTCATGAAAAGTCTTTGCTATATGATTCACTTGTTTACTCATGTCATATACATTGTTTTGATCGCTGCATTCACTACATATGCTTTACAAATAGTATGATCAAGGTTATGATGGCATGTCACTCCGTAAATTATCTTTGTTATCGTTTTACCTCGCTCGGGACGAGCAGAACTAAGCTTGGGGATGCTGATACGTCTCCGACGTATCGATAATTTCTTGTGTTCCATGCCACATTATTGATGATATCTACATGTTTTATGCACATTTTATGTCATATTCGTGCATTTTCTGGAACTAACCTATTAACAAGATGCCGAAGTGCCAGCTTGCTGTTTTCTGCTGTTTTTGGTTTCAGTAAATCCTAGTAACGAAATATTCTCGGAATTGGACGAAATCAACGCCCGTGGTCCTATTTTGCCACGAAGCTTCCAGAAGACCGAAGAGGAGACGAAGTGGGGCCACGAGGTGGCCACACCCTAGGGCGGCGCGGCCCCCCCTTGGCCGCGCGGCCCTATGGTGTGGGCCCCTCGTGCCGCCTCTTGACCTGCCCTTCCGCCTACTTAAAGCCTCCGTCGCGAAACCCCCAGTACCGAGAGCCACGATACGGAAAACCTTACTGAGACGCCGCCGCCGCCAATCCCATCTCGGGGGATTCAGGAGATCGCCTCCGGCACCCCGCCGGAGAGGGGAATCATCTCCCGAGGACTCTACGCCGCCATGGTCGCCTCCGGAGTGATGAGTGAGTAGTCTACCCCCGGACTATGGGTCCATAGTAGTAGCTAGATGGTTGTCTTCTCCCCATTGTGCTTAATTGTCGGATCTTGTGAGCTGCCTAACATGATCAAGATCATCTATCTGTAATTCTATATGTTGCGTTTGTTGGGATCCGATGAATAGAAAATACTTGTTATGTTGATTATCAAAGTTATGTCTATGTGTTGTTTATGATCTTGCATGCTCTCCGTTACTAGTAGATGCTCTGGCCAAGTAGATGCTTGTAACTCCAAGAGGGAGTATTTATGCTCGATAGTGGGTTCATGTCTCCGTGAATCTGGGAAAGTGACAGAAATCTCTAAGATTATGGATGTGCTGTTGCCACTAGGGATAAAACATTGGTGCTATGTTCAAGGATGTAGTTACTGATTACATTACGCGCAATACTTAATGCAATTGTCTCGTTGTTAGCAACTTAATACCGGAGGGGGTTCGGATGATAACCTCGAAGGTGGACTTTTTAGGCATAGATGCATGCTGGATAGCGGTCTATGTACTTTGTCGTAATGCCCAATTAAATCTCACTATACTCATCATAATATGTATGTGCATGGTCATGCCCTCTTTATTTGTCAATTGCCCAACCGTAATTTGTTCACCCAACATGCTCGTTTATCTTATGGGAGAGACACCTCTAGTGAACCGTGGACCCTGGTCCAATTCTCTATACCGAAATACAATCTACTGCAATACTCGTTCTACCGTTTTCTCGCAAACAATCATCATCCACACTATACATCTAATCCTTTGTTACAAGCAAGCCGGTGAGATTGACAACCTCGTCTGTTTCGTTGGGGCAAAGTACTTTGGTTGTGTTGTGCAGGTTCCACGTTGGCGCCGGAATCTCCGGTGTTGCGCCGCACTACATCCCGCCGCCATCAACCTTCAACGTGCTTCTTGGCTCCTACTGGTTCGATAAACCTTGGTTTCATACTGAGGGAAAACTTGCCGCTGTACGCATCACACCTTCCTCTTGGGGTTCCCAACGGACGCGTGCTGTACGCGTATCACGCCTGTCTCCCGCCCGCGCCCATCGAGGCGTTGACCCGCGGGAGAGCAAGGCTCGATCCCGCGCGGGATCCTTCTACCACGCGCCGCTGCACGCCGGCCCCACGCTGCAGCTGCATGCACTGCCATGATCTGCCGTCGCTGCCTTCCTCTCTCTCTCTCTCTCTCTCTTCAATTTGCATCAGATTTACACCAAGCGGTAGTACCACTCCAGTAAGCGGTACTACCGGTTTGGCCCAATTTTCAGCTGGTTTCTGCACAGTTCGCGTGCGACGGTAGTACCGCTTTGACAAGCGGTAGTACCGCTTGGGGCGCGAATCTGACCGTTTTTCCAGCCCAACAGCTATATTTCTGGGGCCCCTATATATACCTCTCTTCCACCTCTGACCTAACTAACCCTTCCCCTCCATTCGCTCTCCTCCATTGTTGACCTTGGGTTCTTGCTTCCTCCTCTTGATCCCCCCACTATTTGTTGCATATTTTTAGGGGAAAGGAGAGAGGAGATCTAGATCTAGAGCTTCACCAATTGAATCCCTCTCCAAGTGAGGGGATCTTGCTAGATCTAGATCTTGGAGTTTCTTGGTGTTTCTCCACTCTTTGTTCTTCCTCCCTTATTCCCCCAATAGCTTCTTCTAGCTTTGTTGGAATTTGGGAGAGAAGAACTTGGGCATCTTAGTGGTGTTCTTAGCCATTGCATTAAGTGCATCGGTTTGAGTTCTCTCCGGGGTTTCGATCTCGTAGAGTGTGTGTTCATCCTTAGTGGTGTTCTTGCCTTAGTGGCCATCTTGCCTAAGTGGCCATCTTGCCTTTAGTGGCCGTGTTGCCTCTTGTGGCACCGTGTCTCCTTTGTGGCCTTGTAGCCTTAGTGATCCTATCGTCTTAGTGGCGTGGTGGTCTTTGTGGCACTGTGGCCTTTGTGGAGTGTGTTAGCCTCTTGTGGCGCATTAGCATCCTTGGTGGAGTTGGTTTCCTTGGTGGAGTGTGTTAGCCTCTTGTGGCGCATTAGCATCTTGGTGGCTTGGTGGTGTGTTATAGCCTCTTGTGGCCGTGTACTTGAGAGCCTCCGTGTTGTGGAGTTGCCTCAAGACGATACTTGGGTGTTTGCCCAAGCTTGTACGGGTTCGGTGACCACCCTCAAGTGTCCCTTAGTTGATCGAGGCTTTCCTTTGGTGGAAAGGCTCGAGGAGAATACGGTGGCCCTAGTGGCTCATTGGAGTGCCTCGTGCCTCCACACCGCTCCAGACAGAGACGTAGCACCTTAGTGTGTGAACTTCGGGATACATCGTCGTCTCCTCGTGCACCGGTTACTTCTCAACCCGAGCTCCTTAACCTTTGCGCTTTACCTTGTTATATCTATCTTGCTTGATTTGCTATACCTAGCTTGTTATCACATTGTGCTCATCATGCTAGCATAGGTTGTTGGTGCTCTTAGGCAAACCCCTAGTTGATAGGCCTTGAGCTAAACTAGTAAACACATGTGTAGTTTTATTCCGCCTAGTTTAGCTCTCAAGTAGAAGTTTTTATACACCGCCTATTCACCCCCCGTCTAGGCGACGTCCTAAGAACATTCAATTCTTAACATGATAGTGATAAGATAATGATATCTATTTAAATATTATTGCAGTAGTATCAAAGTTTATTTGAATTCTTCCACTTAATGTAAGTTCCTTTAATTATTTTGTGCATGTTTTTGATAGTTTTTGAGTTTTGAAAAATCCTACACATAAAATATTCTCCAAAATTCACAAAATATTCCCAGGGCATTTTTGTGCACAAAGGATCCACCACGCGAAAGGACAAGGGAAAACAACAAACAGGGTCCAAAACGGACCTGGTGGCACACCCACTTCACCAGGGCACACCACCTGCCTTTGTTTCAAGCTCCCGGGTTCATCATTTCCTCTCAGAACGCAACCAAGTACCACTCAATTTTTTCTTTTAGTCCCTTCCTGCTCCATTTTTTATCTCCAAGTTTGGGCGGCCATTTTCATATTCCTTTGGAGGGATTACTCCTTGGTATGTGACTCCTCCACCCATCCAATTTATTTTTGATATGATGCTTTGTATTACGAGAAAAATGTTATTTTTGGTGTCACCTCTTATGCATGAAAATTCTGTGGATTTTCATTTTTTCGGTTGAAATTATTTATAGTCTTTCTTGGTAGACCCTCCATGAGCATTCCTCAGTAGTTATAACTTGCTACATCTAATTTTTTAGTGATTTTTGGTTAAAGTGCAACAAGGTCTCATTCACCATGAACAAGGGAAAATGCCTCCTTGGTGCTCTAAGGTCAAGAAGAAGCACAATAGTCTCCATCAACCTTGATGAATAACATCTATGGGAGGATGACATGCTTATTAAGGCGGAAGGATTGGACATGCATGCCACAAGATGTAAAAACAACGAGTGCTGAAGATGTTGCACATAGAAGAAGACATTAACTACTTTCTAGCTCAAACGGGGTTTGGAAGGCTTTTGCAAGCCATCCCCAAAATATTTATGCCGAGATAAGTAGAGAATTCCTAGCCACCTTCAGGTTTGTTCCCACCAAAGAGAAGGTAAGCATGAGAGGTAATGATGAGGACATCCCTGATACGTCTCCAACGTATCTATAATTTCTTATGTTCCATGCTAGTTTTATGACATTACCTACATGTTTTATTCACACTTTATAATGTTTTTATGCATTTTCTGGGACTAACCTATTAACAAGATGCCACAGTGCCAGTTCCTGTTTTCTGTTGTTTTTTATTTCAGAAAAGTTGTTCTACAAATATTCTCAGAATTGGACGAAATAAAAGCCCACGGCCCTATTTTCCACGGAGGGTTCCAGAAGACCGAAGAGGAGTCGAGGAAGGCCAGCAGGGGGCCCACCCCATAGGGCGGCGCGGGGGGCCCCACTACCGCGCCCTGATGTGGGGAGGGAGCCCCTGGCTCCCCCGACGCTACCCCTTCGCCTATTTATTCCTTCATCCCCGAAAACCCTATGACGGAGGCCAAAAAATACCAGAACAGTTCCAGAGGCGCCACCGCCGTCAACCCTAACTCGGGGGTTCAGAAGATCTCCTCCGGCACCCTGCCGGAGAGGGGAATCATCACCGGAGGGCTCTACATCGCCATGCCCGCCTCCGGATTGATGCGTGAGTAGTTCATCCTTGGACTATGGGTCCATAGCAGTAGCTAGATGGTTGTCTTCTCCTATTATGCCATCATGTTTAGATCTTGTGAGCTGCCTATCATGATCAAGATCATCTATTTGTAATGCTACATGTTGTGTTTGTTGGGATCCGATGAATATGGAATACTATGTCAAGTTGATTATAGATCTATCTTATATGTGTTGTTTATGATCTTGCATGCTCTCCGTTGCTAGTAGAGGCTCTGGCCAAGTTGATACTTGTAACTCCAAGAGGGAGTATTTATGCTAGATAGTGGGTTCATGTCTCCATTGAATCTAGGACAGTGACATAAAGTCCTAAGGTTGTGGATGTGTGCTAACATGGGAGTTGGATTGCAACGTCGCCAGAAAGTAGCTTCCTTGTGACGGTAAAGCACACGTCCGTTGGGAACCCCAAGAGGAAGGTATGCTGAGTACAGCAGCAAGTTTTCCCTCAGTAAGAAACCAAGGTTTATCGAACCAGTAGGAGTCAAGGAACACGTGAAGGTTGTTGGTGACGGAGTGTAGTGCGGCGCAACACCAGGGATTCCGGCGCCAACGTGGAACCCGCACAACACAATCAAAATACTTTGCCCCAACTTAATAGTGAGGTTGTCAATCTCACCGGCTTGTCGTAAACAAAGGATTAAATGTATGGTGTGGAAAATGATGTTTGTATGCGAAGAACAGTAAAGAACAATGTTTGCAGTAGATTGTATTCAGATGTAAAAGAATTGGACCGGGGTCCACAGTTCACTAGTGGTGTCTCTCCAATAAGAAATAGCATGTTGGGTGAACAAACTACAGTTGGGCAATTGACAAATAAAGAGGGCATAACAATGCACATACATATCATGATGAGTAGAGTGAGATTCAATCGGGCATTACGACAAAGTACATAGACCGCTATCCAGCATGCATATATGCCTAAAAAGTCCACCTTCGGGTTAGCGTCCGCACCCCTTCCAGTATTAAGTTGCAAACAACAGACAATTGCATTAAGTATGGTGCATAATGTAATCAACACAAATATCCTTAGACAAAGCATCGATCTTTTATCCCTAGTGGCAACAGCACATCCACAACCTTAGACGTTTCGTCACTCGTCCCGCATTCAATGGAGGCATGAACCCACTATCGAGCATAAATACTCCCTCTTGGAGTTACAAGTATCAACTTGGCCAGAGCCTCTACTAGCAACGGAGAGCATGCAAGATCATAAACAACACATATATGATATAATTGATAATCAACTTGACATAGTATTCCATATTCATCGGATCCCAACAAACACAACATGTAGCATTACAAATAGATGATCTTGATCATGATAGGCAGCTCACAAGATCTAACATGATAGCACATGAGGAGAAGACAACCATCTAGCTACTGTTATGGACCCATAGTCCAAGGGTGAACTACTCACACATCAATCCGGAGGCGATCATGGTGATGAAGAGTCCTCCGGGAGATGATTCCCCTCTCCGGCAGGGTGCCGAAGGCGATCTCCTGAATCCCCCAAGATGGGATTGGCAGCGGCGGCGTCTCTGGAAGGTTTTCCGTATCGTGGCTCTCGGTACAGGGGTTTTCGTGACGAAGGCTATAAGTAGGCGGAAGGGCAGGGTTGGAGGCGACGCAGGGGCCCCACACCATAGGCCGGCGCGGGCCCCATGCTGGCCGCGCCGCCCTATGGGTACGGGCCCTCGTGGCCCCACTTCGTATCTCCTTCGGTCTTCTGGAAGCTTCGTGGAAAAATAAGACCCTGGGCGTTGATTTCGTCCAATTCGAGAATATTTCCTTTGTAGGATTTCTGAAACCAAAAACAGCAGAAAACAACAACTGGCTCTTCGGCATCTCGTCAATAGGTTAGTGCCGGAAAATGCATAATAATGACATAAAGTGTGTATAAAACATGTGAGTATCATCATAAAAGTAGCATGGAACATAACAAATTATAGATACATTTGAGACGTATCAAGCATCCCCAAGCTTAGTTCCTACTCGCCCTCGAGTAGGTAAACGATAACAAGGATAATTTCTGAAGTGACATGCTATCATAATCTTGATCAATACTATTGTAAAGCATATGAGATGAATGAAGTGATTCGAAGCAATGGTAAAGACAATGATTAAACAATTGAATCATATAGCAAACACTTTTCATGAATAGTACTTTCAAGACAAGCATCAATAAGACTTGCATAGGAGTTAACTCATAAAGCAATAGATTCTTAGTAGAAAACTTTGAAGCAAAGACAAAGGAAGATATAAGTTTCAGCAGCTTGCTTTCAACTTCAACATGTATATCTCATGGATAATTGTCAACACAAAGTAATATGATGAATGCAAATAAGCAAGTATGTAGGAATCAATGCACACAGTTGACACAAGTGTTTGCTTCTAAGATAGAAAAAGTAGGTAAACTGAATCAACATAAAAGTAAAAGAAAGGCCCTTCGCAGAGGGAAGCATGGATTGCTATATTTGTGCTAGAGCTTTTATTTTGAAAACATAGAAACAATTTTGTCAACGGTAGTAATAATTCATATGCGTTATGCATAAGACATCCTATAAGTTGCAAGCCTCATGCATAGAATACCAATAGTGCTCGCACCTTGTCCTAATTAGCTTGGATTTACATGGATTATCATTGCATAACATATGTTTCAACCAAGTGTCACAAAGGGGTACCTCTATGCCGCTCGTACAAAGGTCTAAGGAGAAAGTTCGCATTGGATTTCTCGCTTTTGATTATTCTCAACTTAGACATCCATATCGGGACAACATAGACAATAGATAATGGACTCCTCTTTAATGCATTAGCATTCAACAACAAATAATATTCTCATATGAGATTGAGGATTGTTGTCCAAACTGAAACATCCACCATGGATCATGTGTCGAGGGTACTCCTCGGCAATGCCCTCCGATTGGGGCTTAGGGTTGACGGAATCCTGCAAGCTGACACGAGACATCGGTTCACAGACAAGCGGGGAGAGCGATTTACCCAGGTTCGGGGCCCTCGATGAGGTAAAACCCTTACGTCCTGCCTGTCTGTTCTTGATTGTGATAATAATGGGTTACAATAGGGTGCCGAATAGTTTGGCTGAGATCTCGTCGAGAGGCTAAGTGTTGCGATGACCTAGCTCTAGACTTTTGGTGGCTAAGACTGCTAAGATTGATTGTTTCTCGATAGCCCCTCTCCTGGCCTTTATATAGGAGGCTAGGTCTCAAGAGGTTTAACCGAATACGACTTGGTTTACAGTAGTTTTGAGTCTAATCTTTCCTTGTTCGGTTGCTTCCTTGTCTTGCCCGCCAAGGATTCTTCTAGTGCATCGTCCAGGTGGCCCATCTCGCCTCCAAGTGTCTTCATGGGCCTCCAACTAGACAATATGGGATAGGGCAATGTCGGTTACCCGAAGGGTAATGCCCACGTCAGTAGCCCCCGAGTGTCTAGCCGAACATTTTCCGGGTAGAGACTGAAGCATGCCTCCTTCTGATGTTCTTCTCCTTGAATCAGCATCGTCTTCTTTTGTCGGGTGCGCGTCAGCGCTCCCGATGGGAGTAGCCCCCGAGTCTAGGTACGGATGCTTAGAATCCGTGCGTAGACTCAAGTTGTACCACTCGAACATTCTTCTCTGTCGAAGTTTTCTGCAGGTCTTCATAGGTCATCCGATATATTTTCCGTTTGCAAGGAATGATGAGTAACGTGCCCAACTTTTGTTGGTTAACTACCGATGGCAAAACAACGTTACCCTACACAGAATCAAGTCCCCGGGCATGATCCTGGAGTGCAAAAAAGTTTTGTCGGGTGCGCGTCCAGCGCTCCCGATGGGAGTAGCCTCCGAGTCTGGGCACGGTCGCTTGCAACCGGGTGCAGACTTGAGCTGAGCAAAGACCTTTTTCTCCATCCCTTTTTCTTTCTTCAAGACCTCATTTTGTCGGGTGCGCGTTCAGCGCTCCCGATGGGAGTAGCCCCCGAGTCTGGACACAAGACCATCCGATGCATTTTTTTTTTAAAAAACAAATCTTCGGCTGCTCGCAACAATTCCTATGACGTCACTGTTGACGTGCGACTGCTGTGGTTTGATTGACAGGACTTGACCTGACGGGCCCACCCTAGTTCTGCGCGGACAGTTTTTAGGATTTGACCTGTGCACGCGCGGCGATCGAGGCATCTCCTCGATTTTCGCACAACGTGGGAATAATGGGCCGCCGGTTCCGTTCCTTCTTTAAGCGCCACGTGTACAGCCAGATCCGTTCCACCTCCCACGTCGTCTATGGGGTTATGGCCACGATCTCGCACAAATTCTTACGGCATAAATAGAGGGCCTCCTCATTTTTACCTTTCACACTTCTTACTGCTCATCTTCTCGCTCAAGCCTTCCTGTCTCATCTATTTTTTCGTCAGAAGTTCCGCACGCCATGGGCAAGAAGAAGAGCGCCAGCACCTCGGACGCGGCCAAAGTTAGCCGCGATTGGAGTGCCTCCGCCATTTCCAATCACGACATCAACAAGCTGCGCGCCCTCGGCTTCATCTCCGCATCTGAGGATGACATTCGTCTTCCAGGTGTGGTTTCTCGCCCAAGGCCCCCGAAGGGCTTCACTGTCATGTTCGCTGCCTTTCTGTTCCGCGGTCTCTCTCTTCCGGCCCATGAGTTCCTTCGCTCCCTTCTCTTCTTCTACGGGATCCAGCTTTGGCAGCTGACCCCAAACTCCATTCTCCATCTCTCCATCTTCATTACTGTTTGCGAGCCCTTCCTTGGCATTGACCCTCACTGGGGTCTTTGGAGGAAGATCTTCTACGTGAAGCGTCACAACGATAGCAATGGCCCCCCCGTCGTCGGTGGCGTTGGCTTTGTCGTCAGGAAGGAGGTCGACTACTTCGACTATCCAATGAAGGAATCCATCCAGGGCTGGCGCAACAAGTGGTTCTACCTGCGAGATCCCATAGTGCATGGGCGGCGCTCGAATCTCCCTCCCTTTGATGACGTCTTGGTGGCTCACCAGAAGAAGTCCTGGGGAAACTCCCTTTCTCCCGAAGAGAGGGCGACAGCCGACAGACTGTTTGAGCAGGTTGTCGTCTTGAAGAATACGGGAGGCTTGACGATGTGCGGCACTGAAGTAGTTTCAGTGTTCTTGCAACGTCGAGTGCAGCCGCTGATGTCTCGACCCCACCAGTTATGGCTTTATACAGGCAAGGGCGACAAGTCAAGGATCAGCTCTGCCGACCTGTCGGCGGATGAGCTTCGGGACGAGGTTCGTCGCTTGACGTGCCTCAGCATGAAGGATAACATTGTCTTGACATCGGCTCGTCCTCCTTATGATTTTGACCATCTTCCGACTGAGGTAATCTTTGCTGCTCCTTGCTTGCTTTCATCTCTTCTTTCTTCGTTGTGCTTTACAAACTTCACTTTCTCTTCTTGATAGGCCTCCTCCGTCGTCCAATGCTATCCTCCTACGCCGGAAAGCGGCGTGGAACCAGAGGATGACGATGATGATTCTGAAGGGACCGAGGACGCCCAGCAGGTTTTTGAAGACATCGATGTTCAGGAGGGCGATACTGTCGAAGAGCCCGCTTTTACCAGGAGCAAGCGTCGCTTGCAGATAGACGAAGATTATATCGCCACGGCTGAATCTAGTCCCAGCGACCAAGATAATGATGCCGTTGGAGCTTCTCCGCCTTCTCCTGCTGACAAGGGGCCGTCAGGCTTTTTTGCTGCCGAGGATGACTTGGAACTGTGAGCATCTTCACTCTCTCGTAATTTGACCTTTGTCATTTTGTATGCTAATCATTTTCTTTTCTGAAGTAGCTCCGATGATGACCTTGTTCCTCTAGCAAAGAGGGCTAAGTTATATGCTGAAAGAGCATCATCGGCTAAAGAACCAAATCCTTCTCCTGCTAAGTCGACGCCTCCTACGGGGACGGCCGTGGAAAAAATTCCAGTGTCGAAGGTTATTCCTCCTAGCGACGCTCCTGCTTCGTCGGCTGCTCGCGACCACGTAAGCTTTTTCCTTACTTTATTTTGCTGAGTTTTCTTCACATCAACTGTGTCTCCTTGATTTCCCTTTCTGCAGCCGATTTATGCCACAGTCGACGCTGTGGTAGATTTTGCTGAGCAGTTTACTCGACTGGAGGCTGAAAACGCCCAGCTTCGGAAGACTGTCAAGTCTTCGGCTGATCAGGTGTTGGAAGCTAACAGGCTTGCCACCGACGCCAAGAAGGAAAATGCCTTGTTGAAGGAGGAGGTGTCGAAGCTGAAGCAGCAGATGAAAGATGAGCAGGACGCCAGGCGTGCGGCAGCGGTTGCAGTCGATAAAAAGGAAGGTGTCCTCCGTGAATCCATCAAGGATTTATTGGGTAAAATTCACGACACATAGTTTCTTTTTTGGTATTTCTTTACTGGCTATTGATCTGTCTTTCTTTCAGAGGCCACCAATATAACCGTTACTCGACGCCATCAGCTTCGAGAGGACTCCACATCCGATGCCTTATCGCTTGCTGCTGAGTCAAATGTCCAAGTCCTTGGGCTTCTGCAATAGACTAGAGGAGCTCTGTCGAGGCTGTACTCGATGATCTTCCCGAAGGTGAAGCAGGACAAGACCCTTGGCGAGATGGCGGATGCTTTTCTTGTCGACTCTTCCGAGCCTGTGGAGGTATTGAAACGCCGTTCTCGACTATTCGGGGAGGTTCTTACTTTCCAGCTGCTAATGGGTCATGGGCTGGGGTCTGACTTGGAGAAGTTATCTAAGGCATTGCCTGTGGATGACGACAACCACTTAGTCGACCTTGAACCTTTTAAAAGATCGGCAGTAACTTGTGCCAATCAACTGCTGAAGTTGGTAGATGAAGCACAAGCCAAGCCTGCTCCCGAAGCTGCCCCTGGCTCGTCGTCAGCGCCTCCTTGATCTTGTTGCTTCAATAATTGTAAATAAGACCAATCGTAATTTGACTTAATCCTATTTTATCTCGGCTTTGTTGCCAATTTGAACAACCTTTTGGATGTAATATATATGCCATGCGCTCCCGATGGGAGTTTTTATGTTAATGTCTTTCTGAATCGAAGATTGCACTGCAGATTCCTTCATCTTCTTCCCGTGCCGAGCTTTTCTCAGATCTTTCGAGTAACAATGAATCTGACCTTGTTCGCCGCTTACGTGACCAAGTGTCTCGTTTAAATAAAGACATTGCTTCTCTTCGGGCCATGGCAGCGTTGGTAAAGAAAAAGGGGGAAATAGCAACTGCTATCGAGCAATACGCTCTCGATGGTCTTCATGTTGCCACCGAAAGTTTGGGCTGTGAGTGTTTTCCCCATCTCCTGACTCCTGGCGTAGCTCGGATGTTCTCTTTAACTGATATTCGTTCCTTTTCAGGTGTATCTTCAAATAAATCCGAGGAAGACAAGAAGATTCATGAGAAGGTCGAGGCGATGACTGATGCTGCTCACCCAAAGCACGATCTATGGCTGCATCGTCCGAAGGCCGTTGTCATGGCGAAGTTTGAGTATCGGGTGGAGAAGGCACACTACTATTTCGATAAGTTTCATGCCCATCTCAAGATGGTCTGGAGTACTTTGTTTCCTCTGGATCAGGCACCCGAAACCTTGTCTGCCCTGTTCACCCGATTTAAGTCGCCCGAAAGGATTCGACAGTTGGTGCGGAAAGAGCTTCTAGCTGGTGCTGAACTTGCCTTTGCTTCGGTATTGGCATGTCATCCATCCTTAGACTTGAGGGCCGTAGCAAACACTGAGAGGAGTTTAGGCCAATATTATGATGTTGCTAGAGGCCCTGCATATACCATTGTCTCTCGGATGGAGTCGTGCCTTGAGAGGGAGACGAGGGGTGAAGGGAACCAGGGAGCCCAGTCATGAATGTAACAACCTTGTTCCTGCATAGGATTGTTTTGTACAAATTTACCGCGTGCGCTACACGCTATACTAGTTTGATTGATAATTTATTGTCGAGGGCGGCTGAGTGATCAGTTCAACCTGCTCTCTCGACGACTTCGTTGAATTTTGCAATGTTATTGCGAAGTCGATATGTAAGTTTTTGTAAGAGCGAGACCCATCGACTTAGTCGAGGGAATTAGACGCTTTGCTTCGTCACGCGGTGCACCGGTTTGATCCTTATTTTGAGATAATGTAACCATCGATTGCAGCGCTCGCGTGTTTTTCGAGGCTTGGATTGGTTGTTTTTGGTGTGTCATCAATCTTAGCTCTCGCTGAGAGTATTTAATCAATGACACTGTGTAAGCGTATCCCTCAGGCCAGCGCTCCCGATGGGAGTAAGAGCCGATGGTTTAGGGCCCCAGACAAAATATTCGGGTGGAAGGGCCTGAATTAAGAAAAAAGGTGGAAAACTTGATTAGAACTTTATTCATAATGCGAAAAAGAACCTTAAGGGCTGTCAAGTAAGTAAAAACAATTGTATCCTATGTATAGAACCGTCGCAACTGTGCGATGTTCCATGGATTCCCAACGTCTTTTCCTGAAGTTGGGTTTTTGAGCCGATATGCTCCTCCTGGTATCACTTCAGTGACGATGTATAGTCCTTCCCATGGGGATTCAAGTTTCAGGGGTCTTTCTTGCTTCAGCCGAAGTACCATATCCCCAACATTAAAGCTTCGACTGTGTATTCGTCGGCTGTGATAATTCCTCAACGCCTGTTGGTACACCGTCATTCTTGCCAAGGCAATGCCTCGTGCTTCGTCGAGAAGGTCCACGGCGTCCTGCAGCACGATGTTGGAAGAAGATTCTATGTACGCTGTTACCCGAGGAGCTTCGAACCGAACGTCGGTTGGTAGAACTACTTCGGCTCCATGCACCAAGAAGAACGGGGTGTACCGAGTTGACCTGTTAGGCGTAGTGCGCAAACTCCATAGCACAGATGGTAGCTCCTCGACCCAGGCTCCAGCCGCGCCTGTAAGGCGTTTCTTGAGGCCATCCCCTATTAGACCGTTGATCCTTTCCACCTGCCCGTTGGTCTGTGGGTGGCTTACTGATGCAAACTTCAGTTTGATTCCTCCGTCGTCGCAGAACTTTCGAAACTCTTTGGAGTCAAAGTTAGATCCGTTGTCTGTGATGATACTGTGGGGCATACCAAACCGACAAGTTATTCCTCTGAAAAACTGAACTGCTGTTTCGGCCTTTTGGTTTCGAACGGGCACCGCCTTGATCCACTTGGTGAACTTGTCGACTGCGACCAGTAAATACGTGTGCCCTCCAGGCGACGACCTCGGCAGTGGTCCAACTTGGTCGAGTCCCCACTGAGCAAAGGGCCAGGCTAGAGGTATTGTCATTAGATCTGTTGCGGGGGCGTGCGGTTTTGGGGAAAAGCGCTGGCAGGGGTCACATTTCATGACTAGATCTCGAGCATCCGATGCTGCTGTTGGCCAGTAGAATCCTGCCCTGAAGGCTTTTGCCACAAGGGCCCTGCTTCCCTCATGTATCTCGCGCAGTAGTGCTTTTCCATCGTCAATGGCGATACACCTTTGGAGGATACCCGAGATGCTACGCTTGTAAAGTTCACCATTAACCACAGTGAAGGCCTTTGACCATCTGACGATCCGCCTTGCTTCCACAGAATCCTCTGGCAACTCCTGCTTCGTCAGGTATGCAAGGAATGGTTTGGTCCATAGCGGCTCAAGGAGGAGGACTTGCTCCGCTGATGAAGGCGAAGGTTCTTTGGCAGTTTGCTGCTGGCCCGCCGCTGATTCATCAGCTGACAGTTTTGAAGGTGCCGAAGCTTTCTCTTTTATCGATCGCTGAGCAATGACTTCATAGAATACTCCGTCTGGGATGGGGGAGCACATGGACCCAATGTTTGCCAGAGTGTCGGCTTCCTCGTTGCTGGCTCTGCCGATATGTTTGAGCTCGCATCCTTCAAACTTGGCTTCCATATTTTGGTACAACTGTCGATAAGCGATCATGTTGTCGCTGACCGCGTCACATAAGTTCATCGACTGCTGCACCACCAAGTTTGAATCTCCGTAGATTTCTAGGCGAGTTGCCCCGCATGCTTTTGCCATCCTCATTCCATGTAGCAGCGCTTCATACTCTGCTTCATTGTTCGTCGGTAGGGAAAAATTCATACGTAGTATGTACTTCATCTTATCTCCCTGTGGTCATATCAATATCACTTCTGCTCCTGCGCCCGTGCTCCGTTTTGACCCGTCGAAATACATTGTCCACGATCCCGACATGTCGTGTGCCGCTGGCGTCTGCGACTGGATCCAATCCGCCACGAAATCTGGGAGGACTTGGGACTTTATCGCCGTTCGATTAACGTAAGTTATGTCGTTTGGCTCTATCTCGATGGCCCATTGGGACACCCGACCTGTGGCTTCTGGGTTAGTCATTATGTTCTTCAATGGCGCTTCACTTACGACGACAATCGGGTGCTCCGTGAAATAGTGACGCAGCTTGCGAGCCGACTTCCATACTGCATATGCCAGCTTCTGATGATGAGGGTATCTCTGCTTCGCGGGTGTGAGTACTTCACTGAGGTAGTAAACGGGCCTTTGAACACCATGGACGTGTCCTGCCTCTTCTCGCTCGACAACCAAAACGCTGCTAAAGACTTGTGCTGTTGCGGCTATGTACATAAGCAGCGTTTCTTTTTCGCGCGGGGTGACGAGGACTGGGGATGTTGACAGGATTTTCTTCAGATTGTCGAAGGACTCATGCGCCTCTTTTGTCCACTCGAACTTTTCTGATTTTTTCATCAGGTTATAAAATGGCAGAGCTTTTTCTCCCAGCTTTGCGATGAATCTACTGAGTGCTGCTAATCGTCCTGCCAACTGCTGCACTTGGTGCAGATTCTTTGGCGGCTCCATGTCGAGAATAGCTTTGATCTTCAAAGGGTTGGCTTCAATCCCTCTGGCTGAAATGAAGTACCCGAGTACTTGCCCCCTGGCACTCCGAAGAAGCATTTTTTGGGGTTCAGCTTGATTTTATACTTGTCTAAGTTGTCGAAAGTTTCCCGTAAGTCATCGATGAGTGTGGCGGCGTGCTTCGTCTTCACCACGATGTCGTCGATATAAACCTCGATGTTCCTCCCAATCTGCTCTCCGAGGCAAGCCTGCATGCAGCGTTGATAAGTTGCTCCCGCGTTTTTCAACCCGAAGGTCATGACATTGTAACAGAAAACGCCGTGTGGGGTGATGAACGCAGTTAGCTCCTGGTCTTCTTTCTTCAGTTTGATCTGATTATACCCGGAGTATGCATCGCGGAAGGAGAGGCGATCGCACCCAGCTGTGGAGTCGACTATCTGATCGATGCGAGGCAGCGGGAAGTGGTCCTTTGGACAGTGTTTATTAAGGCTGGTGTAGTCGATACACATGCGTAGAGCGGTGGTGTCCTTCTTGGGTACCATGACAGGATTGGCGACCCATTCGGCTTCCTTGAGCTCTCGAATGAATCCTGCTTTACGGAGTCGACTGATTTCTTCGCCAATTGCTCTCCTCTTTGGTTCGGAAAATCGACGCATTGACTGCTGCACCGGTTTGGCTGTCGGGTCAACTTAAGGGCGTGCTCAGCGAGTTCCCTGGGGATACCTGGCATGTCGGATGGTTTCCATGCAAATATCTCCCAGCGCTCACGGAGGAACTCGATGAGCGCGCCTTCCTATGCGTCTGAAGGAGATATGCTCAAGAGGCAATAATAAAAGTGGTTATTATATATCTTTATGTTTATGATAAATGTTTATATACCATGCTATAATTGTATTAACCGAAACATTGATACATGTGTGATATGTAAACAACAAAGAGTCCCTAGTATGCCTCTTAACTAGCTTGTTGATTAATGGATGATTAGTTTCATAATCATGAACATTGGATGTTATTAATAACAAGGTTATATCATTGTATGAATGATGTAATGGACACACCCAATTAAGCGTAGCATAAGATCTCGTCATTAAGTTATTTGCTATAAGCTTTCAATACATAGTTACCTAGTCCTTATGACCATGAGATCATGTAAATCACTTATACCGGAAAGGTACTTTGATTACATCAAACGCCACTGCGTAAATGGGTGGTTATAAAGGTGGGATTAAGTATCCGGAAAGTATGAGTTGAGGCATATGGATCAACAGTGGGATTTGTCCATCCCGATGACGGATAGATATACTCAGGGCCCTCTCGGTGGAATGTCATCTAATGTCTTGCAAGCATATGAATAAGTTCATAAGAGACCACATACCACGGTACGAGTAAAGAGTACTTGTCAGGAGACGAGGTTGAACAAGGTATAGAGTGATACCGAAGATCAAACCTCGGACAAGTAAAATATCGCGTGACAAAGGGAATTGGTATCGTATGTGAATGGTTCATTCGATCACTAAAGTCATCATTGAATATGTGGGAGCCATTATGGATCTCCGCGATCCCGCTATTGGTTATTGGTCGGAGTGAGTACTCAACCATGTCCACATAGTTCGCGAACCGTAGGGTGACACACTTAAAGTTGGATGTTGAAATGGTAGAACTTGAATATGGAATGGAGTTTGAATATTTGTTCGAAGTCCCGGATGAGATCCCGGACATCACGAGGAGTTCCGGAATGGTCCGGAGAATAAGATTCATATATAGGATGTCATTTTATGTGAATAAAATTGACGCGGAAGGTTCTATGGAAGGTTCTAGAAGGTTCTAGAAAAGTCCGGAAGAAACCACCAAGGAAGGTGGAGTCCACATGGGACTCCACCTCCATGGCCGGCCAGCCCTAGTGGGGGAGGAGTCCCAAGTGGACTCCCCTAAGGGGGCCGGCCACCCCCATATGGGAGGTGGAACTCCCACCTCTAGTGGGAGTCCTAGCTTGGCTAGGTTTCCCCACCATATGGAAGGTTTTTTGTTCGGGTCTTATTCGAAGACTTGGAGACCAACCCTTGGGGATCCACCTATATAATGAGGGGCCAAGGGGAGGGGGCCGGCCACCCCAAGCACCACAAGGTGGCCGCACCACTAGATGGCCGGCACCCCCCTCCCAAACCCTAGCCGCCCCCTCTCTCCTCTATAGTTCCCGCACGCTTAGCGAAGCTCCGCCGGACTTCTCCACCACCACCGACACCACGCCGTCGTGTCTGTCGGATTCAAGAGGAGCTACTACTTCCGCTGCCCGCCGGAACGGGGAGGTGGACGTCGTCTTCATCAACAACCGAACGTGTGACCGAGTACGGAGGTGCCGCCCGTTCGTGGCGCCGGAAGCGATCGTGATCAAGATCTTCTACGCGCTTTTGCAAGCGGCAAGTGAACGTCTACCGCAGCAACAAGAGCCTCATCTTGTAGGCTTTGGAATCTCTTCAAGGGTGAGACTCGATACCCCCTCGTTGCTACCGTCTTCTAGATTGCATCTTGGCTTGGATTGCGTGTTCGCGGTAGGAAATTTTTTGTTTTCTATGCAACGTTATCCTACAGTGGTATCATAGCCGTGTCTATGCATAGATGGTTGCACGAGTAGAACACAATGGTTTTGTGGGCGTTGATGCTCTTGTTGTCTTTAGTTTGAGTACTTTGCATCTTTGTGGCATAGTGGGATGAAGCGGCCCGGACTAACTTTACATGACCGCGTTCATGAGACTTGTTCCTCGTTCGACATGCAACTTGTATTGCATAAGAGGCTTTGCGGGTGTCTCGTCTCTCCTACTATAGTGAAGATTCAACTTACTCTTCTATTGACAACACTAGTATCACCGTTGTGGTTCATGTTCGTAGGTAGATTAGATCTTACTCGAAAACCCTAAACCACGTAAAATATGCAAACCAAATTAGAGACGTCTAACTTGTTTTTGCAGGGTTTGGTGATGTGATATGGCCATAATGTGATGATGAATATGTATGAGATGATCATTATTGTATTGTGGCAACCGGCAGGAGCCTTATGGTTGTCTTTAATTTTCATGTTGAGTAGTATTTCAAAGTAGCTGTAATAGTTGCTACATGAGGTGAACAACCATGAAGACGGCGCCATGAACCTTGACGCTACGCCGACGATGATGGAGATCATGCCCGTTGATGATGGAGATCATGTCCGTGCTTTGAAGATGAAGATCGAAGGCACAAAGACTAAAGGGCCATATCATATCACATATGAACTGCATGTGATGTTAATCCTTTTATGCATCTTATTTTGCTTAGATCGCGACGGTAGCATTATAAGATGATCCCTCACTTTAATATCAAGATAATAAAGTGTTCTCCCCTCGTATGCACCGTTGTAACAGTTCGTCGTTTCGAAGCATCTCGTGATGATCGGATGTGATAGATTCAACGTTCACATACAACGGGTGTAAGCCATGTTGCACACGCGGAATACTTGGGTTTGCTTGACGAGCCTAGCATGTACAGACATGGCCTCGGGACAACGGAAACCGAAAGGTTGAACACGAGTCATATGGATGATATGATCAACATGTTGATGTTCACCATTGAAGCTACATCATCTCACGTGATGATCGGTTTTGGTGTAGTGGATTTGGATCGTGTACCATTTAACAACTATGAGGGATGTTGTATTAAGTGGGAGTTCATTAGTAATTAGATTAGAACATGAACTAATTATCATAAACATAGTCTGAGTAGTATTTTGAATTAATTTTGTAGTATTGGCATCCGTTTTCTACTATGCGCTAGTCTTGTTATTGAGATAGAAATACTCGTTAAAATCGACAAGAAACTTTACGGATTGGTACCGTATTGTTAAAGAATCAAGAATTGATTAAGTCCTATTGCAAACTTTTAGTAAACCTCACATTGTTGATTCAAAGAGCTATGGTTTCAATTAGTACCCAAAGTTATCTTGTCTCCGTGAAACTTGAAGTTCAAATCTGTTTGAAAAGTAAGGAGCTGAAAATTTAGTTTTCGTAAATAATCAAGGTATGAGATATATGTGATATCTAAGACCTTATTGCAAGATGATAGAATATAAATTTGGTGAGACTACATAAACTCATAAGTTTTATGGGAATGTATGAAGGTTGAAGACGCCAAAGCGTCACAATCCTCCAACTATTGGGGCACTAATAATATTCGCATATCCATGAAGTTATCATCCTTAGTATGCACCGTTGCTAAGACTCGTCGTTTCGAAGCATCACGTGATGATCGGGTGTGATAGATTCTACGTGTGCATACAACGGGTGCAAGCCGATTTGTACATGCGAATACTAAGGTTAAACTTTATGAGCCTAGCATGTACAGACATGGTCTCAAAAAGTTGTCATGAATTGATGGATAAAAATATGAGTGAAATTGTTCATCATATTACAAAGTAACTAATAAGTGAAATCTAGAACACTTGTCATATGATGATCAACTTCAAAGTAAGAACCTCAAGGTTATTGGTATTTGACCAACAAACCTAGAAGTTATTGATGTTAAAGTGTTTTTCTGAATAATGAGGAAAGCTAAAAGAGAAACTGCAAAAGATATTTTGGCAAAAGAAAGAAAAGACTAGAAAGTCTAGCTCGTGTGTATATAAATGATATACATGTTATGGTTGTATTCCTAGTTAGGTCACACAATGAAATTCTTGGGTATGTGTACCATATTGGTTGGTATGAAGTGTCATACAAAACAATGCAATACAAGAATACAATGGCCTAAGTGACTGACAAGGAATATGATAAGAATGCACGTCTGGAACAAAAATAAAGTGTTATTATGTTCGTCGTTGGCATTCTATCTAGCCCTTAGAATTTATAATAAAGAACTTAATAATTGTTATTTTGCTCTGGTCAAATGAAAACAATAAGTTGTTCAAGTTATGACATTACTCCATGTACGATGGATAAGTTATTATGAATCTTAAATGGTGAAACACACATACATAACACTGACGCTAAAATGCCATAAGGCAAATGATTTGAATTCCACTTATTTGTGGAACCGCCATTTAGGTCATGTTAGAAAGGAACGCATGAAGGAACTCCATGCAAATGGATTTTTGGAGTCATTTGATTTTTGAATCATTTGGCGCTTGCAAATCTTTTCTAAAGAGAATGATTAAAATACCGTTCATAGGCCAAGAGTTGAACGGGCAACAAACTTAGTTGAAAAATACATAATGATGTATGTGGTTCACTGAGCATAGTTGTGTGCGGGAGATTCTTCTACTTCATGAAAACTTTCAACAATGAATTGAGTATATATATGTGGATATATTCAATAAGGAAGAAGTTTGAAACATTTGAATGGATTCAAATAAATTTCAGCATGAAGTGGAAATCATCGTAATAGAAAAGTCAAATATCTATGATTGGATCATGGTGAAAATATTTGAATTACGAGTTTTAGCGAACATCTAAGAGAGTTATGAAATTGTTCTACAACTCACATTTATTGGAGTATCATAGTGATGATGAAGTATCCAAGAGATGTATCCAAACCTTGTTGGATCAATGATGAGATAAAATATTATGACGCCATTATATTTTTGTGGATTATGCTTTAGTGACTACCGCTTTTACAATGAATAGAGCATCATCATGATCCATTGAAATGACACCATACAAGTTATGGTATGGGTATAAACCCTAATAGTCTTTTCTTTAAATTTTGGTCTAAGAGTTTACAACCAAAATCGGATGAATGCCTTTGTTGGTTATCCCAGAGATTTGATCGGGAATTATTCCCACGAGACAAAGACAAAAGTGTTTGTCAATGTTTCTTATTTCCGAGAAATTGTTTCTAGTGAAGTATTTGAGTGGGAGGACAATATAATTTGATAAGGTTTATGAACCCGAGCATAATGATCGAGTAGCGCAAAGATCGGAATTGGTTTCGAAGCGGCCACAACGATCATGGCTCCCATGACTACAAAGTGTTTTAGCCATGGAGATCGAAGTACATATTGAACCTTGTAGGTATGGTTTACTTTGTGATCAAATAAATGATTTGTGGACAAAGGATTGATTTTGAACAATGATAAACCAACTACAAACAAAGAATTTATGATGGGCCCTGACTCCGTTAAAATGGCCATGCGCCATGAAATCCATAATAGATGAATACTTTTTGAAAGTAAATGGATCTATAGACTTGGATGAAATATCCTTGAAGAAGCTCGACTTGTCGAAAAATTGTTTACGACAAAATTCAAAGAGTTGACTACGATAAGATTAGATCTTCCGTAGAAATGCTTATAGTCTATATGGATTATTCTAGTAGGATGGCAAAATATATTACTTATCAGAAGTATGTATTAAAGGTGTATACAAGATACAACCAAGAGTTTTGCTGGTCCGTGGAATATTAGATAGGTATACAAACTTCAATTTGATGAAGTGAGTATCGCGGAGTTTGAATCTTCACCAGATGAAATAGTCAAAGAGTTTTTGATTTCATCAGAGACGATGAAGAGGCTTGCATTTGCAAGAAATTAAGTGGGAGCGCTAAGACATATTTATAATACTTTATGTAGGTGACATATAGTTGGTTATAAATAATGTAATTATATACTTGATTAAAAAGGTTTCATTGAGAAATTAACTTCAATGAAAAGATATGGACTAAAACAAATTTAGTGTCAAGATCTATGAAGATAGATTGAAACACAAAATAAGTTTAAGTCAAAGTACATAGAATGGATATTGAAATAGTTCAATATAGAAATTTTAAGAAAATGTTCTTGTCATGTGAATGTTTAACAAGAATTGAGTGTATCTGACACTCGATGAGCAAAAACACATGAGTGATTCTAGATCACGAATAATATGTACAAAATCAGATATCTTGTGCTCTAAAATGTTATGAGCATATACCAGAATGATTCATGAGATGATCATTGAATGACAGTAAGAATATCCTAGAGTTCTTTAGAAGAACCAAGGATATATATATAGTTTTGTATGGAGAAATGACAAGCAAATCGTTGTAAGGTGATTACACCGATATTTGTTTTGTCACATATAAAATATAATTTCAATCTCAAATTGGACTGAGTGTTGTTTAAAAGTAGCACAATGAGCTGGAAGTTGTCTATGCTAGATTTAGAAGAGTTCTGAATATTGTGACGGATTCTACAAAAGAAGGCAGACTATGTCATTGTTTTGACAATGACAAAGGATGTTAAGTCAAGAGGTTCTTTGAGAACTTGGTGTAGTTCCGACAGAGTCAGAACTTTGAAGCTATATTGTGTATGACAATATTAGTGACATATTTCAGACCGCGGAATTAAGGTTCCACCAGAAGACCAAACATATTAAATGACCGACTCATTTGGAAATGAGTGATGCGTTGAGACGCAAATGAATTACAAAATACATACGTTTCTGAGCGTGTCAGATCCGTTGACTAAAACCTCTCCCGTAAGCAATACATGATAAAGCATCAGAAGGCCAAGGTGTTATATCTTTACAAATGTAAACTAGATTATTGACTCTAGTGCAAGTGGGAGACTGAAGGAGATATGCTCAAGAGGCAATAATAAAAGTGGTTATTATATATCTTTATGTTTATGATAAATGTTTATATACCATGCTATAATTGTATTAACCGAAACATTGATACATGTGTGATATGTAAACAACAAAGAGTCCCTAGTATGCCTCTTAACTAGCTTGTTGATTAATGGATGATTAGTTTCATAATCATGAACATTGGATGTTATTAATAACAAGGTTATATCATTGTATGAATGATGTAATGGACACACCCAATTAAGCGTAGCATAAGATCTCGTCATTAAGTTATTTGCTATAAGCTTTCAATACATAGTTACCTAGTCCTTATGACCATGAGATCATGTAAATCACTTATACCGGAAAGGTACTTTGATTACATCAAACGCCACTCGCGTAAATGGGTGGTTATAAAGGTGGGATTAAGTATCCGGAAAGTATGAGTTGAGGCATATGGATCAACGAGTGGGATTTGTCCATCCCGATGACGGATAGATATACTCTGGGCCCTCTCGGTGGAATGTCGTCTAATGTCTTGCAAGCATATGAATAAGTTCATAAGAGACCACATACCACGGTACGAGTAAAGAGTACTTGTCGGAGACGAGGTTGAACAAGGTATAGAGTGATACCGAAGATCAAACCTCGGACAAGTAAAATATCGCGTGACAAAGGGAATTGGTATCGTATGTGAATGGTTCATTCGATCACTAAAGTCATCGTTGAATATGTGGGAGCCATTATGGATCTCCAGATCCCGCTATTGGTTATTGGTCGGAGTGAGTACTCAACCATGTCCACATAGTTCGCGAACCGTAGGGTGACACACTTAAAGTTGGATGTTGAAATGGTAGAACTTGAATATGGAATGGAGTTTGAATATTTGTTCAAAGTCCCGGATGAGATCCCGGACATCACGAGGAGTTCCGGAATGGTCCGGAGAATAAGATTCATATATAGGATGTCATTTTATGTGAATAAAATTGACGCGGAAGGTTCTATGGAAGGTTCTAGAAGGTTCTAGAAAAGTCCGGAAGAAACCACCAAGGAAGGTGGAGTCCACATGGGACTCCACCTCCATGGCCGGCCAGCCCTAGTGGGGGAGGAGTCCCAAGTGGACTCCCCTAAGGGGGCCGGCCACCCCCCCATATGGGAGGTGGAACTCCCACCTCTAGTGGGAGTCCTAGCTTGGCTAGGTTTCCCCACCATATGGAAGGTTTTTTGTTCGGGTCTTATTCGAAGACTTGGAGACCAACCCTTGGGGATCCACCTATATAATGAGGGGCCAAGGGGAGGGGGCCGGCCACCCCAAGCACCACAAGGTGGCCGCACCACTAGATGGCCGGCACCCCCCTCCCAAACCCTAGCCGCCCCCTCTCTCCTCTATAGTTCCCGCACGCTTAGCGAAGCTCCGCCGGACTTCTCCACCACCACCGACACCACGCCGTCGTGCTGTCGGATTCAAGAGGAGCTACTACTTCCGCTGCCCGCCGGAACGGGGAGGTGGACGTCGTCTTCATCAACAACCGAACGTGTGACCGAGTACGGAGGTGCTGCCCGTTCGTGGCGCCGGAAGCGATCGTGATCAAGATCTTCTACGCGCTTTTGCAAGCGGCAAGTGAACGTCTACCGCAGCAACAAGAGCCTCATCTTGTAGGCTTTGGAATCTCTTCAAGGGTGAGACTCGATACCCCCTCGTTGCTACCGTCTTCTAGATTGCATCTTGGCTTGGATTGCGTGTTCGCGGTAGGAAAATTTTTGTTTTCTATGCAACGTTATCCTACAGCGTCAGTAAGGTCAGCCGACGTATTGACCGTTTTCTTCGGGTCAGTGGGGTGCACCTGCAGCTTCTTGGCTTCCTTGGGAGCGTCAAACTCGTTGGATCTTACGTTTCGATTGTCAGCTGGTGATTGCGTGTGATCTGTAACGGTGTCGATTGCGTTGAGTTCTTCCTTGGCTCCGAACCTCGAGGCGATCTTCTAGAATTCCCTGTCGCAGTTGTCCGATCGAGCAAAGCTTCCATGAACGGTTATTGGGGTCCCGTTGTTGCCTGGCATCTTCAGCTTTAGGTACGCATAATGAGGTACGGCCATGAACTTGGCAAACGCGGGCCTGCCGAGGATGGCGTGATACTGAGACTCCCAGTCGACTACTTCAAACTCGATCTTCTCTTTCCTGAAGTTGTTGGGCGTGCCGAAGACTACATCCAATGATGTTTTACCGAGAGAATAAGCGGGCCGAGTCGGTATAATGCCGTGGAACCCTGTGTCAGACTCTCTTAGCATATCGACTGTTAGTCCCATCGCTCTCATTGTGCTAGCGAATAGTAGGTTCAAGCCTGTAACATCCCAAGTTTTAAATAAAATAAGCAAGAGAGAGTTTCCAAGAATCCAAAAATTAGAGCCAACAAAAACTTTTCTCATCATATAGGACTATGCATATAGCTCACCTAATTAATTATTTGAGTGTGCACTTGCCATGATGATTGCTTGTGTGTTTACAATTACTCTAAAACCCTAACCATGATCTCATGGTCATCCAAGAACAAAGAAAAAGAAATTAGAAAAGAAAATATAAAAATCAATTCCACACACACATATGGCCTATGCCATTTTTGCAAATCTCTAACCTAGACCATTTTGGTTTGCACCATTGGTTGTAAATGGATACTAAACACTTATTAACACTTTTGGAAACAATCAAACTCAATTCAAATAAAATTTGAATCAAATTTGAGCTCACATGTGATTATGGTCATATGTGACAATTTCAGCATGATACCTGTGGGGACCCCGGACTAGCTGTCCGAAATACCCTGTTATGTATACAGTTCACGTTCCCATGATCAGTGTGCCATGAACACATAACCGAACTGATATCAAATTACATCATCCTTTACAAAACGGAATAAGAAAATTACAATAAGGTCACATGACCCATCTTTACAAGATAGCCTCGAAGGGCCTAATCTAATCATCAGAGTAGCAGAATCACTTCGAGCAGCGTAGAGCCCAAGTCATCTGCCTTAACCCTACGAGCAACCGACCGGGAAGACGTTCCTAGCTCGCATAGACGTCGTCAACTCCTTCTTCATCTGTCGAAGTCCTCCAGGTCTGGCCAAGTAAATAGCCAGGGACAAAGCCGTGAGTACATTTGAATTGTACTCGCAAACCATCAAGAAGGTGATAACAATTCTATCTAAAGAAGACAAGAGAGGAAGAATAGTTTCTCAGATGGATATAGCATGTAAAAGAGAATCAGTTTCTCTTGTGGATATAGCATGAAGAAGAGAATAGTTTCTCTTGTGGATATAGCATGAAGAAGAGAATAGTTTCTCTTGTGGATATAGCATGAAGAAGAGAATAGTTTCTCTTGTGGATATAGCATGAAGAAGAGAATAGTTTCTCTTGTGGATATAGCATGAAGAAGAGAATAGTTTCTCTTGTGGATATAGCATGAAGAAGAGAATAGTTTCTCTTGTGGATATAGCATCCCGACATCACAGTTGATGGGGACACTAAGGAAATCCTATGACATCTCTATATCTTTGTTAAAGAAGATACTTCAAAAGATAGACTACGTCATCTATATATCTTTATTGAAGAAGAGTCTCTCTACATGAAACACTAGGAGGGGTCACCCAATTTTGTTTCATTTTCCTCGACCATCTCCATATGGTCGACACAAGCCTTTCCGTACCCTTCCGGTACATCCAACACATTCCCTTCCTTTGTAAAGCATTTTATAAAACAAAACTCGACACAGCTCTGCAACGGCCATCCCAACCGTCCATGACCGCGGACGCGGCTATTCGAATAGTTTTGACTCTGCAGAGTTTGCACACTTTCACCACAACTATCCGGATACCTATCGTGTGGGCATCATCCCCGCATAACGACATATGCCACGACGGATACTCGGACATAACCTTTCGCCCATTCGACTTAACACGAGGTCCTACCCTATGGAGTATGTACCTCCCCGACACCGTGGCCGCTCACCTCCTCTAGAGCGTGGCTCCACCGCCAAGCCAGGAGACCCATAGTGTCTTCCGGACGGGTCAGCCCCGAAGGCCTCCCGTTATACTATTGTCCCAACCATGACAACCCGGACTCGGGGGTAACCTGTACCCTTGTATAGTTGTGCGGTGCCTCATGCTAAGAAGAACAAACGTCAAGTTAAGCCCCGTGCCCACGTTGGAGTAGCTATGGTTGCGCTGTTTAGTTGTTCACGGGCGAATACAAAGAACCATGTGTCGTTTTTCTCAAAACCCAAGTCACACACACCTTCCTCTTTCCAACCATCTTGGTCAAGATCCTTTCCTTTCATAAACCATACGCTTGGGTAAGATTGCCTCACCCAAGGTTTTCATAAATCATTTACAACAAGGTAAGCCTTCGAGGGGTTCCCAACCTAAAGTTTTATGTAAGAGCTAAGATACAATGATGGCACGATGCTAGCCATCATACCACTAAGGAGATGATAGTTGAGGTGTTAAGGGGATCATACATACTTAGAATAAGCATGCATAGGGACAACATAAGTAGAATGATTCAACAAGGGTCATAATGTTAATCATCATACCCCTAAGAAGATGATAAAAATAGGTGGCCAAGGGGGCATACATGCTCAGGGTAAGCATGCATAGCAATAAGGGGATCAACATTCTTGAGAGTAAGTATGCATAACATCAACAAGGGGTTCAACATACTTGAGAGAAAGTATGCATGGCATCAAAAAGAGGTTCAACATACTTGGGAGTAAGTATGTATAGCATCAACAAGAGGGAATGATGCTAACCATCATACCTCTAAGGGTGCAAGAAGGATGTCAAGAGGTCGACACACTCAAGGTAGGTGGGCATACCATCACACTTAGAGGGTACACCAAGATAATGGTTATGATCACCATTTCCAAAAAGGGGAAAATGTAGATGGGTGTCAAAGATAATCAACATGCTCATGGTGAACATGCTCCATCAACTTAAGTAGATACCACACAACATAGATCGAGAGACACGATTATCAACAAAGTAACCACAATATGTAATTCAACAATCAGAGATCAAAAGATGGCTTGCCTTGGTTGGCTTGTCCCTGGTCCTCTTCAAAACTTTCTCTAAAATCCTCCCCTTCAACTTCTCCCTCGTTCGTGTCTAGCGTCGCAAAAGTAAATAAAGCAAACAATCAACACATATCTCAAGAACCAAGGGTCAAGTAAAATAAATATGAAAATATGCAGGGGAGTTGTTCTACAGTAACAAATCATGGTTTGGATATTTTGAAAACAAAGTGATGGCAAGGATTTGAATAAGTCAAAGAGATTTTTAATCTTTCAATGCATGTGACACACATACATTCATAAACAGAGACAAAATTTTGTGAACAGAGACTATTAGTATTTTTCCTAGATGGGTAGTAACAAAACAAGACTAACAAAATTGGATTCATCCAAAAATATTAGTTTTCCAAATTTTGGCAGTAGAAATACTAATCAGAATCTAGTGTTCAGGTTAAATACACTACAAATCGTACAAAAATCCTAAAAATACAAGGCCAGTGGCATTGGATAGATATTTTCACAATGGTTCTACTGCAATTTGAATCACCTCAATCGGATCTACCAAACTCGAGTTATTTGCAAAACGGTTCACAGATACATTTCAATTTTTATTTGCTGTTTCAAAAATTTTAAACGAAAATTAACGGGCGGGAAAGTACTGGGCCGTGCGGGGTTGGGAAGTGGGCCGGCCCAGGTGGTTTGCCAGGTGGATGGGGAGAAAAAAACAAATAAGGAGAAATAAAAGGAGAGAGGCCCCGGGGCGGGGCCCAGCTGCATGGCCTACGTGGCCAAGTGGCCCATGCAGACGCTCGGGGCGTCGTTCTCCCGCGATACCCCGCAGCGACGCGAGCGGCAGACGGAGGCGACCTGGAAAGAAACGGGAGGGGCAGGCTAGGCTCACCGGCGGCCGCAGCGGACGACGGCGAAGCTCCGGCGGGCGGCGGTGGGTCGCGGGCGTCCAGCTGAGCACGGTGCTGTCCCCTTAGTCCTCCGCAGTTCTTCATGGCGGCGTCCTCCTCGCAGCAGTTCCCGGACAGCGTCGGCGGAGCTCACCGGTGAAACGCAGCGGACGTCGACGTGGACCTGGCGGCGTAGAGGGCATGGTTAGGACGGTGGGGAGTTAGTGAGTAAAAGGAACAGAGAGGGAAAGACGGCGTGACGGGGGCGTCTGTGACCGTGCCCGTCACCCAAACGGCGACCACGGCGGGTGCGGCTTCCTTCGGTCGAGCAGCGAGGAAGGGGAGCACGGCGGCGTCTCTGCTGTCCAATAGGTGGGAGTGGAGAGGGGTGGAAGTGGTGGTGCGAGGCAGAAGAGGGGACGGGTGAATGTGAGTCCCTCTTTATAGCCCGAGGCGGGCTTTCGGTGGACGCAGCGCACGCGGTAGTGGGCGCGCGAGGGTGAGCGCAAATAGGCAGCTGGGTGGCGGCATCATGAAGGGCATCCAGAGAGGGATCTAGGGCAGCTGAAATCCCGGAAAAAGGTGGGCGGGTTTGTCTGAGACGAGGCGATGTTTGAGACAGGACGCTGGTGTTTGATACGTCTAGATGGAAGGATAGAGCACGCCGGAGAGATCTGATTATTGAACTGGGGTCCAAGCACTATGCCTTTGCATGCTAGGGATTTGCGTGGCCAAGGGAGCACTGCTGCTCTGGGAACGCGGGAGCATGCCCAGACGGGGTGACCATCGAGGGGGCGAGCTCGTCCGAGCCAGTAGGAGGGAAGGATTTGCCTCGGGACCATGCCCATTGGGTAGAGAGACGTCAGAACGACTCCTTGGCGCGGCCTCGGGGGCTGGGGTGGTGGCAGGCGTGCTAGCCAAAAACGAGGTGACCACCGGTTGGCATGGTCGAGTGAGAGGATGGGAAGCCTTGGGGCTCGGGGGAATAGCACCACACGTCTCCAGGAATCAAGGGAGGGGTGCTAGACAAGGCTAGGGACGCAGGAGTGCAGTCTAGGGTGTTTGGGTCAAGGCCTATGCCATTCAATGGCATTGGGAAGGAGGAGAGGGAGTAAACAAGAGGGAGGGTGTGCTGATCCAAGCAAGTTGACCTTGGGGAGGGAGTGGTGCAGGTTGTGGCTGTCCATAGTGGAGCAAGACAAGAGAGAGAGAGATGGGAGGGTATTGTGCATGCACCAAGTTGGCATGGCCGACTCTCTCCTTTGCTAATCATACTTGGACCAAGGGAGATGGTTAGATGATGATGTTAAAGAATAGTTGAGAGAGATGTGGCTGAGGAATGGTCTTCAAAAATTATATGAGAGTTGATCGAATTTTGAATTTTGGTCTTGCCTTTGAGAAAATTTAAAGTAGCCAAGATGATATTTTGAATGGAAAAGGACTAGTTGTATGATAAGGCTAAGTGGACCTTTCTCAAAAATTACTTGGTAAAGCAAAGTGCAAGAAAAAGGCATGTATACCATTAACATGCATATTGGTGAAAAACAAAATAAAACAAGAGATTAATTATACAGAATTTATTTTTGGATGGAAATAAGGTGATTTTAAATTCCACTCTCATTCCCTATTTTATTTGAGAAAAGATATTTGAAAAGGTTTGATAAAACTAGAAATAGTTTTGTGAGGAAACTAGAGAGGAAAGCATTAGAGTTTTAGAGATTTTGGGAGAAAGAAAAGTAAATAAATTTTTAGGAGAGTAAGAACTCAAGGGTATGTGATGATCTCCTAGTGTGGATATCATTTTCACACCAGGGTGTTGAAGATTAGGACATCAATTAAAAGTAGACAAGGTATGGAAGTTGAAAATGGGATCTAGTGGTGTAACACTAGATAGGGTAGAAGATCAAGTGAATATAAGAATTTCAAGGGTTGCATGGGACATGCACGACGTGGAAGTTGTAGAGGATGTTGTATAGATGAGATCCATGCGTTGAGATCACCAATAACTGTAGTGGGTGCTTAAGAAACAACCGCCAAAGTTGGAACATTTCAAGCCTGCCATAACATCTTATTGACTTGGCTTCAAAATCATCAAGGATAAGTGGGTATAAGAAAGATTTTGTTCAAGGCAAGGACATGGTTGGGAAGTGCTCATGATAAGGTAGGTCTAGGACCAAGTGCATTGCCATAGATGGCAAGGGGTAGTTTAATCCAGAGGTTCCAAAATGGAACCTTAAACAGATTTTGGGACTTAGCCAATTTTTATAATGCCTTAGGGTTTTTGACTAGGGTAAGAGAGAAGGATGTATTAAGGGGTAGATGATCCCATGTTTTGAATTCAAGGATGGTTTGAGATAGATTATACCACAAAGAGGAAAGGCACACCCCTGTTGCCATAAGTAGAGGGGTTTGGTGTAGTAAGAAAGAAAACAATTTTTCCTAAGCCTCACATGTGATTTATTAGGTGAGTTGTTGGTTTTACCAATAGAGGTGTTGTTCTTTTGGGTAGCTCAAGACAAAATTCAACAAGCTGATCAAGACAATTCATCTACCAACATATCAGAGCAATTCATTACAACAAACAGATCAAGGCAATTCATCTAATTAGTCTATAGAAAAAGTTTTTGTTCCCCCTAATTTTTGCACTAAGGACAACTAAACCAGGTTGCAAAAGTTGGGGTGTGACAGATCTTCCACCCTTAAAATAATCTCGTCCCGAGATTACTAAGCGTAGAACTAGAGGGGTTGTAAAGTTTAAATAAAGTTAGACTCCATTCTTCTGTAGATGTGCCGCTGTTGAGAGGGTTGCAACTTCAGCTTCTGAGAGACACGGTAGATTCTGGCCGAGAGCAAGCTTCGTGAAGAGGTTGACTACTCCCAGCAGGTGTTGGATCTGTAGTTTTCTTAAGGATCCTAGCGGGGTTCATGATTCTAGGGGAGGTAGTGCAATCCAACGGTGCCCTAACAGAGTCGAAAACTTTTTAGAGTTAGCTTAAAAATTTTAGTGGAAGACGAAGTCTTCCACCCTTAAGATTGTTCAATGGGGGTTTTGAAAACTCTAAGCTTCAGCCACGGAGTCTTGTCAGGCGCTTTTGAAGAAGCCATTGATCTCTCGTCTTGAGTCGAACATCTTCAGGGGGCGATGTGTAGTCCACAGCTTCAAGAGGAGTAAATGCATCCCAACAAGTTCCCAACGGTGTTTTAGAAAGGTTGAAAATTTTAGGGTTAGCTCCAATTTTTAGTGGAAGACGAAGTCTTCCACCCTTTAGATTTTTCATCGGGCTTAAGGAAATACTCTGAGCTTCTTCCTTGTGGTCCTGTCTAGGGCTTCTGAAGAAGGCGTCGATCTTCCGTATTTAGTTGGAGAATCTTCAGGGGAGACATGTAGACCACGGCTTAAATTGGTAAACATGGTGTTTACTAAACCATATAATGCGCGGTAGGTTAGTATGTTGATGAAACGCATGGTTGGTGTCCACATGAAGCATCATCAAAGGTCATCGGAGACAATCTTCAGCTTGAGGGTCGGTGCTGACTTATACCAGTTAAGAAGCGAGCGGGTAAACTACACCTAATCTTGAGTCTTGAGGTATCTTCAGGAGCTTCACTTGATGAGGACCAGATGAACCATGTGATGTAGCTAGGCTTTGACGCTATTGTCTCTCTCGGCTTGTTAGACGGTGTGTTGGAGGGTAGTTTCAAAAAGTTATATTTGAGAGCTAGCGCGATTATACTCCAAGGTTAGACCAAGTTAGTATGGCTTCTCGCAGAGTGCAGTCAATCTTGAAGGTAGCGGCCTTCGCTTCCTTGGCGTAGTAGAGATGCTCCAGCTGATCTTGAAAGTAGATCATGTGAAGATAGGGATCCGGGTTAGTTTCTCCGACGGTTGAGAATCGATGGTTAACAGAGTTAACTTATCCATGTAGCTAGCAGTTAGTATTCTAACGGTGTGGTTGATGAGGGTAAAAACATCTTAGGGAGGCTGTCTAAGCTAGGTTATCACACCGAGGGTGTTTTTCAAACCGAAGGATCAAGACAATCATGTACACAACAAACAGATAAAAACACTCAAGGCAACACACAAGGGAACTACAAGCAATCATCACACCAGACATGGCACTCTAAGTATCTAGAGATACCTAATACGTCGGGGGTAGCTCAATCTAAGCGATTGAGTTTGTCCTATCAATCCTATTTGTTTGGGGCTGGTCACAAATGTTGGCGTCTTCAGCTTGTTGACATCGTCTTCAACAAGGATTATCGAAGCAAGGTGGTGGTGATGCGGCTCGGTGTTGAGTCGTCGATGTTGAGGCGGAGGCTAAAACTGCTGTAGTACTTATTGATCTCAACATCCCGGGGATGTGAGGTCTTCGAGCGATTAGTTGTCGAAGATGCTCCCATAGACGACAACTTCTCGTAGATGAACCTAAAAATTACTAGTCAAGAAATTGAGGACTTGATCCCTGACGACTCGCAAAAGTGCGGGTCCAAAGAGGAACAAGGTCAGCTCCTTGACCGACTTTGGTGAGAACCACAAGACATGATCTAATTATCCCTTTATGGGCACACTAAGTTGGCCTCCAATCTTCAATAGCCGTTGTTGGATGATGCATGAGTCTTCCTGAGAGTATTGATCTATCTTTGAGTTCGAGTCATCCGGTCCGAGTTGGGGACATCGTCCAATATGTAGGTTTGAAGTGGATGAGACAATAGAGTAAGAATTTGTCAAACGTTTTAATAAAGCGAAGAGATAAGAATTATAAGTTTTGAAGAAATAAGAGGAGTAGAAGCTATTCTTCCGACTAAAGAAAGAATTTCGTTTCGTAATTAGTTTTTCCCAAGTACTTGTTTCCTAACTAACGTCCATGCTAACTAAGGTCTCCTACAGTCAGGATAGCTCTGATACCAGCTCTGTGGGGACCCCGGACTAACTGTCCAAAATACCCTGTTATGTATACAGTTCACGATCCCATGATCAGTGTGCCATGAACACATAACCGAACTGATATCAAATTACATCCTTCATTACAAAACGGAATAAGAAAATTACAATAGGTCACATGACCAATCTTTACATAGATAGCCTCGAAGGGCCTAATCTAATCATCGAGTAGCGGAATCACTTCAGCAGCGTAGAGCCCAAGTCATCTCGCCTTAACCCTACGAGCAACCGACCGGGAAGACGTTCCTAGCTCGCATAGACGTCGTCAACTCCTTCTTCATCCGTCGAAGTCCTCCAGTGTCTGGCCAAGTAAATAGCCGGGGACAAAGCCGTGAGTACATTGGAATTGTACTCGCAAACCATCAAGAAAGGTGCTAACAATGCTATCTAAAGAAGACAAGAGAGGAATGAATAGTTTTTCTTGATGGATATAGCATGTGAAAGAGAATCCGTTTCTCTTGTGGATATAGCATGAAGAAGAGAATCAGTTTCTCTTGTGGATATAGCATGAAGAAAGAGAATCAGTTTCTCTTGTGGATATAGCATGAAGAAGAGAATAGTTTCTCTTGTGGATATAGCATGAAGAAGAGAATAGTTTCTCTTGTGGATATAGCATGAAGAAGAGAATAGTTTCTCTTGTGGATATAGCATGAAGAAGAGAATAGTTTCTCTTGTGGATATAGCATCCCAACATCGCAGTTGAAGGGGACACTAAGAGGAATTCTATGACATCTCTATATCTTTGTTGAAAGAAGATACTTCAAAAGAGTTCCACAACATAAAACACTAGGATGGGGTAACCCAATTTTGTTTCATCTTTCCCAACCATCTCCATATGGTCGACACAATCCTTTCCCGTACCCTTCCGGTACATTCAAAACAAGTTCTTTCCTTTCCTTTGTCAAAGCAATTTTGTAAAACAAAACTCGATCACGGCTAAGCAACAGCCATTCCAACCGTCCATGACCGCGGACGCGGCTATTCGAATAGATTTTGACTCGCAGAGTTTGCACACTTTCCCCACAACGATCCGCGAGTTCATCGTGTGGGCATCATCCCCGCATATCGACATATGCCATGACAGATACTCGGACATAGCCTTTCGCCCATTCGACTTAGCACGAGGATCCTACCCTATGGAGTATGTACCTCCCGGCACCGTGGCAGCTCACCTCACTTTAGAGCGTGGCTCCACCGCCAAGCCAGGAGACCCATAGTGTCTTCCGGACGGGTCAGCCCCGAAGGCCTCCCGTTATACTATTGTCTCCACCCACGACAATCCGGACTCAGGGGTAACCTTACCCTTGTATAGTTGTGCGGTGTCCTCATGTTAAGAAGAACAAACGTACGAGCTAAGCCCCGTGCCCACGTTGGAGTAGCTATGGTTGCGCTGTTTAGTTGTTCACGGGTGAATACAAAGAGCCATGTAACGTTTTCTCGAAAACCCAAGTCACACACACCTTTCTCTTTCCAACCATCTTTGCCAAGATCCTTTCCTTTCATAAACCACACGCTTGGGTAAGTCGCAACTCACCCAAGGTTTTCATAAATTCATTTACAACAAGGTAAGTTTTCCGAGGGGTTCCCAACCTAAGGTTTCATGTAAGAGCTAAGAGACAATGATGGCATGATGCCAACCATTATACCACTAAGGAGGTGATAAATGAGGTGTTAAGGGGATCATACATACTTAGAATAAGCATGCATAGGGACAACATAAGTAGAATGATTCAACAAGGGTCATGATGTTAATCATCATACCACTAAGAAGATGCTAAATATAGGTGGTCAAGGGGGCATACATGCTTAGGGTAAGCATGCATAAGATCAACAAGGGGTTCAACATTCTCGAGAGTAAGTATGCATAACATCAACAAGGGGTTCAACATACTTGAGAGAAAGTATGCATGGCATCAAAAGCAGTTCAACATACTTGGGAGTAAGTATGTATAGCATCAACAAGAGGGCATGATGCTAACCATCATACCTCTAAGGGTGCAAAAAGGATGTCAAGAGGTCGACACACACAAGATAGGTGGGCATACCCATCACACTTAGAGGGTACACCAAGATCATGGTAATGATCACCATTTCCCTAAAGGGGAAAATGGTAGGTGAGGTGCCAAAGAGAATCCAACATGCTCATGGTGAGCATGCTCCATCAACATAAGTAGATACCACACAAAATATATCGAGAGTCAAGAATAACAACAAAGTAACCACAAAATGTGATTCAACATTCAGAGATCAAGAGATGGCTTGCCTTGGTTGGCTTGTCCCTGGTCCTCTTCAAAACTTTCTCTAAAATCCTCCCTTTCAACTTCTCCCTCGTTCGTGTCTAGCGTCGCAAAAGTAAATAAAGCAAACAATCAACACATATCTCAAGAACCAAGGGTCAAGTAAAATAAATATGAAAATATGCAGGGGAGTTGTTCTACAGTAACAAATCATGGTTTGGATATTTTGAAAACAAAGTGATGGCAAGGATTTGAATAAGTCAAAGAGATTTTTAATCTTTCAATGCATGTGACACACATACATTCATAAACAGAGACAAAATTTTGTGAACAGAGACTATTAGTATTTTTCCTAGATGGGTAGTAACAAAACAAGACTAACAAAATTGGATTCATCCAAAAATATTAGTTTTCCAAATTTTGGCAGTAGAAATACTAATCAGAATCTAGTGTTGAGGTTAAATACACTACAAATCGTACAAAAATCCTAAAAATACAAGGCCAGTGGCATTGGATAGATATTTTCATAATGGTTCTACTGCAATTTGAATCACCTCAATCGGATCTACCAAACTCGAGTTATTTGCAAAACGGTTCACAGATACATTTCAATTTTTATTTGCTGTTTCAAAAATTTTAAACGAAAATTAACGGGCGGGAAAGTACTGGGCCGTGCGGGGTTGGGAAGTGGGCCGGCCCAGGTGGTTTGCCAGGTGGATGGGGAGAAAAAAAACAAATAAGGAGAAATAAAAGGAGAGAGGCCCCGGGGCGGGGCCCAGCTGCATGGCCTACGTGGCCAAGTGGCCCATGCAGACGCTCGGGGCGTCGTTCTCCCGCGATACCCCGCAGCGACGCGAGCGGCAGACGGAGGCGACCTGGAAAGAAACGGGAGGGGCAGGCTAGGCTCACCGGCGGCCGCAGCGGACGACGGCGAAGCTCCGGCGGGCGGCGGTGGGTCGCGGGCGTCCAGCTGAGCACGGTGCTGTCCCCTTAGTCCTCCGCAGTTCTTCATGGCGGCGTCCTCCTCGCAGCAGTTCCCGGACAGCGTCGGCGGAGCTCACCGGTGAAACGCAGCGGACGTCGACGTGGACCTGGCGGCGTAGAGGGCATGGTTAGGACGGTGGGGAGTTAGTGAGTAAAAGGAACAGAGAGGGAAAGACGGCGTGACGGGGGCGTCTGTGACCGTGCCCGTCACCCAAACGGCGACCACGGCGGGTGCGGCTTCCTTCGGTCGAGCAGCGAGGAAGGGGAGCACGGCGGCGTCTCTGCTGTCCAATAGGTGGGAGTGGAGAGGGGTGGAAGTGGTGGTGCGAGGCAGAAGAGGGGACGGGTGAATGTGAGTCCCTCTTTATAGCCCGAGGCGGGCTTTCGGTGGACGCAGCGCACGCGGTAGTGGGCGCGCGAGGGTGAGCGCAAATAGGCAGCTGGGTGGCGGCATCATGAAGGGCATCCAGAGAGGGATCTAGGGCAGCTGAAATCCCGGAAAAAGGTGGGCGGGTTTGTCTGAGACGAGGCGATGTTTGAGACAGGACGCTGGTGTTTGATACGTCTAGATGGAAGGATAGAGCACGCCGGAGAGATCTGATTATTGAACTGGGGTCCAAGCACTATGCCTTTGCAGGCTAGGGCTTTGCGTGGCCAAGGGAGCACTGCTGCTCTGGGAACGCGGGGGCACGCCCAGACGGGGTGACCATCGAGGGGGCGAGCTCGTCCGAGCCAGTAGGAGGGAAGGATTTGCTTCGGGACCATGCCCATTGGGTAGAGAGACGTCAGGACGACTCCTTGGCGCGGCCTCGGGGGCTGGGGTGGTGGCAGGCGTGCTAGCCAAAAACGAGGTGACCACCGGTTGGCATGGTCGAGTGAGAGGATGGGAAGCCTTGGGGCTCAGGGGAATAGCACCACACGTCTCCAGGAATCAAGGGAGGGGTGCTAGACAAGGCTAGGGACGCAGGAGTGCAGTCTAGGGCGTTTGGGTCAAGGCCTATGCCATTCAATGGCATTGGGAAGGAGGAGAGGGAGTAAACAAGAGGGAGGGTGTGCTGATCCAAGCAAGTTGACCTTGGGGAGGGAGTGGTGCAGGTTGTGGCTGTCCATAGTGGAGCAAGACAAGAGAGAGAGAGATGGGAGGGTATTGTGCATGCACCAAGTTGGCATGGCCGACTCTCTCCTTTGCTAATCATACTTGGACCAAGGGAGATGGTTAGATGATGATGTTAAAGAATAGTTGAGAGAGATGTGGCTGAGGAATGGTCTTCAAAAATTATATGAGAGTTGATCGAATTTTGAATTTTGGTCTTGCCTTTGAGAAAATTTAAAGTAGCCAAGATGATATTTTGAATGGAAAAGGACTAGTTGTATGATAAGGCTAAGTGGACCTTTCTCAAAAATTACTTGGTAAAGCAAAGTGCAAGAAAAAGGCATGTATACCATTAACATGCATATAGGTGAAAAACAAAATAAAACAAGAGATTAATTATACAGAATTTATTTTTGGATGGAAATAAGGTGATTTTAAATTCCACTCTCATTCCCTATTTTATTTGAGAAAAGATATATGAAAAGGTTTGATAAAACTAGAAATAGTTTTGTGAGGAAACTAGAGAGGAAAGCATTAGAGTTTTAGAGATTTTGGGAGAAAGAAAAGTAAATAAATTTTTAGGAGAGTAAGAACTCAAGGGTATGTGATGATCTCCTAGTGTGGATATCATTTTCACACCGGGGTGTTGAAGATTAGGACATCAATTAAAAGTAGACAAGGTATGGAAGTTGAAAATGGGATCTAGTGGTGTAACACTAGATAGGGTAGAAGATCAAGTGAATATAAGAATTTCAAGGGTTGCATGGGACATGCACGACGTGGAAGTTGTAGAGGATGTTGTATAGATGAGATCCATGCGTTGAGATCACCAATAACTGTAGTGGGTGCTTAAGAAACAACCGCCAAAGTTGGAACATTTCAAGCCTGCCATAACATCTTATTGACTTGGCTTCAAAATCATCAAGGATAAGTGGGTATAAGAAAGATTTTGTTCAAGGCAAGGACATGGTTGGGAAGTGCTCATGATAAGGTAGGTCTAGGACCAAGTGCATTGCCTTAGATGGCAAGGGGTAGCTTAATCCAGAGGTTCCAAAATGGAACCTTAAACAGATTTTGGGACTTAGCCAAATTTTATAATGCCTTAGGGTTTTTGACTAGGGTAAGAGAGAAGGATGTATTAAGGGGTAGATGATCCCATGTTTTGAATTCAAGGATGGTTTGAGATAGATTATACCACAAAGAGGAATTTTGAGAAGGCACACCCCTGTTGCCATAAGTAGAGGGGTTTGGTGTAGTAAGAAAGAAAACAATTTTTCCTAAGCCTCACATGTGATTTATTAGGTGAGTTGTTGGTTTTACCACTAGAGGTGTTGTTCTTTTGGGTAGCTCAAGACAAAATTCAACAAGCTGATCAAGACAATTCATCTACCAACATATCAGACCAATTCATTACAACAAACAGATCAAGGCTATTCATCTAATTAGTCTATAGAAAAAGTTTTTGTTCCCCCTAATTTTTGCACTAAGGACAACTAAACCAGGTTGCAAAAGTTGGGGTGTGACAATACCCACTTTGAGCCCCTGGTTTTTGACTTTTCTCTTCTACACTTGGCCAACTCTTTGCACCTCATCCAAGACACCATCAAGGAAAACAACTTCGCCCAAAACCATCACCCCAAACTCTGCCTCAAATTCAAATTAGAAGCAAGCCAAGTGGAGACTTTGAATCAAATTCAAGATCATATGCAAAATGAGATTTTGCAATTCAACTCCATTTTGATCACCACCACCACCAATATACTCCAAATAATATATGATTACAACCCACCAAAAAAGATTTGCAAAATTCAAAAATTTATTTCTTTCGGGCATTTCATCAAACAACTTGCAGGCAGGGTATCAAATTGTGCCCATACCGAAAATGGGAGAGGACCAAGTCCAAGCCTGAGCTCCTCTGAGCTTCTGGAGACTCTCTCTACCCTACAACACCAGTACCACCCCATGCCTTCACCTCTGCTTGACCAACTCGACCAGAGCATGCCATGCCGTGGCATGGCACGTCCACCTCATGCCATCGCCTCACCTGGTCACCTCTGGCCTGCCTCACCATGTCCATCACTCTCCCCTCACTCACCTGAGCATGACCAGACCAAGCCACGACCAAGACTCGCACCGCAACGGGCAGAACTCGTGGCGCCCAGACGTGCCCAGGCACGCCCATGCACGCGCCAGAGCGCGCATGGCGCAAACCCTGGCCCGCCTAGAGTGTCAGCCGCCCGGAGCCCCTGCGTCACCTCCGCACCCAATCTCTGCGCCAGTCGACGCACGACGCCACCCTGCACCGCCTGGACACGGCCACTTGCCCGTGGGAACGCCGCAGTCGATGACCGCGTCGACGACCGTCCGCCATGGCCTGCAAGCTCCCATCAAACGCACCATCGCTGCAGAGCCCCGTCTTCGCCACGATCACGCGCGTCAGCTTCGCCAGGACACCAGTAACCAGATGCGCCCATGCCTTGCCTCTTCGCAGCCCTGGAACGGCGACGACGACGGCGACCCTAGCCGAGCTCCACGGCCACCTCCCTCCACTATATAAAGGGCACTCCCCTTCACAAATTGAGCACACCATCTGCTTCCTCTCCCCACACCGCCTCTCCTCGCCACCTTACCTCACTCGATTAGCCACCGGAGGCCACCAATCGCAAGGTCACTGCCGCGCACCGTCGCCAGCAATCACCGGAGAAGGAGGCCACCCCTGACGACGCAACTGCTTCCCGGAGCTTCCTCATCTACTCCAACGTCGCGGCGCACAACTCCAACGATCGCCGGAGCTCCGACGACCGCTCCGACCCCCTACCTCCGCCTCCCGTAAGCCTTCCTCTCGCCGGAGACGACGACCCCTCTGGGCCGTCGATCTATCGTCTAATCGCACGGCCAATATTCCCCGTACCGCTTCGCGCGTTACAGCCCACAGACAGGTGGCCCCCACCTTGTCAGCTGGCCCGCTGCGAAGCTGGGCCGGCCCAATCCATTCCTTCTCTGCACATCCCGTTTATTTCCCGCCAGCCCATGTGTTCAAATTCAAAAATCCAAAATAGATGAAATATGCAATCTGGTGTCAACTTTAAAATTTAATAGGGACAAATCTACTTGGCCAAATTTTACAAATTTTATATATTTGGAAAGCTTAGGATTTTATCTACACAATGAAACTAAATTGAACCCTAGATCTATTATAGAATTAAAGTAGGAAAATAAACAAGACTGGGACTTTTCTGCCTTAGAATAATTATTAAAAATCAACCAAAAATGCTTTTAAGTTATTTCCAACTCCTATAAATCGCATTACACTTGTACTAATTGTTTCTGCAAAAATATGCCATGCTTACTTTGAATGATCATGGCCTAGTTTAATTAAAGGACTATATGGCTATTTCTAGTCAAAGATATTGTCCAAAACTATTAATAAATCATATGGGATTGTTTCTCTCATTTAAATCTTGTCACAAACAATTAAAAATGAGGTAGAGACTCTGGTCATTTAGGTCTCATATGAATTGTGGATGATATTAAATCTTTACCATGTTAGGATTTAAATGGTATGAGGTGCTACACCTCATTTAAATCATTCTCTTAAATGATAAGTATGAAGAGGTTGACTTTGGTCAACCTAGGTCATATATTATTCATGAGAGAAATTAAATCTTAATAAGATAATGAGAGGAAATTATTTCTCTAAGTAATGGAAAAATAACACTTAAGTTAGTATGAGAGGAAATTATTTTTCTTAAATAAGAAAAACACATCCACAACTTAATAGTATTGTGTAATGCTAGTTTAAGTTGTGTGAATCATGAGTGTGCCTAGTTTAGTAAATAAGTTTGGTATGATGATTGTGTACCCCGTATTCGTATTTTAGACGCTAGTAACGAGGAGTACCAAGAGGAGGAGGAGGTCTACTTCCAAGGAGAAGAAGACCACTTTGACCAATCCCCAACCAAGGCAAGATAATACTCTTGCAAAGTGCAAGGCTCACCATGAGCAAGACATTACCCCATTTTACTTTATGTTCATGATCCTATTTCCAAGTTTTACCTTACAAGCTTTATTTACTTTTGTTTTATCAAAGTACTTTTTGATTCATGATTCACTTGGTTAGTATTGGATTAGTACAAGAGTATCAAAGTTAGCCTAGAAGCAAAGCAAAGTACTTAGCACCCCTCATACCTAGATGCTAGTGCTAAATTAAAAATGACTACTCTAGATGGGAACATGTGTTTGTGAAATGATGATGGTGAAAACCTTGGAATGATGAGTCATTTCCATTGAAAGATTTTGAAGGTGAATATGACATGAATTTGACTTGGTGAAATGGCTAAAAACTGATGATTGAGTTGGATGCGATACCATTCCAATTTTTAAGTACCCCCACAATACCTGATTATGGGTAAGGCTTAGCTGGAAATTTATGTGTCTTAGTATGGGTTCCCTCTGAACAAGCGTCATAGAGGTTATGCCGAGGCTGCCTCCGTTGAAAGTGAAATGACGTGAATTGAGGTGAATTGTACGGCCAAGCCCTGTGCAGTTCCGGGATGACGGTTGGTTATCACCAGGAGGCCAAGCTCATGGGGAGAGGTGCCTATACTAGGGTGTGTAAGTGAAAGGTTAACGGTTGATGATCCGCGTACTGAGTTACGATTATTCGGGGTTTATCCGTGACGGATGTAATCAAATGTTGTGGCACAAGTGTGCAACCTCTGCGAGTGTAAACCTATTCGAATAGCCGCGTCCACGGTCATGGACGAGTTGGAAAGGCCATCACGTTTCCGTCATCGGAATTTATATCTTTGTGACTTGGTGAATTTTGAACTTGAACGGTGACTTTGAATTTGAATCACAACAGAGTTGTGGGAATGACACTAATGTTCCCACTTGAGTTAGTTAGCACATGAGGAGTTTTTTACAAAAATATTTATAAACTAAAATTGGCTTTATGCAAATAACCTTAGAGCTTAGAACACTCTCAATAGCAATGTTAGTACTTACATTAGTATTAGTTTGCGAGTACTTGAAAGTACTCACGGCTTTGTCCCTGGCTATTCAAATGGCCGAGATTGAAGCCGAGCAGCGATGACGAGGATGACGACCAGCAGGACGTCTACCACAACTAGGAGCTTCTAACGTCAAGCGTTGGCCTGTGGACTAGAGAGTCCATTTATCTTTCCGCTTCCGCTATGAACTTGTGTTTGTTCGTTGATCAATAGATCAACTATTTGTGTAATATGGATCATGTGATTCAAAGTTGTAAGACATTATGGTTTGTAATGAATGATGACTGTGATACTTAACTATTATGCCTCGCAACAACAATATTCCTGGGATTGCGATGTATGAAATAATAGGCATTCGGACTTAAAAATCCTGGTGTTGACAAGTTGGTATCAGAGCCATTGTTTGACCTTAGGAGACCCTAGTTAGAATGGACGTCTGTAAAACTTAGTTTCAAAAAAAACGAATGAAGTATTTCTGAAAAACTAAGTCTTTGTCTTCTCTTTGAGTCCTTTGGGAAAATAAGAAGTCATGCTCTTCCTTAAAAATATACCTAAAATTTTGCCACACTTGTTCACTTCTCTAATTTAATCCTTCACTTCACTTTCAGATGGAGCCCGTGAACAAGAAGTTTTACCAGCTTGGGAATGGGGGAAGCTTTATCTTCGAGCACGGCCTCAACGCCCTGTCGGATCACCTTGGCCGCCCTCACCCGGAGATCCACGGAGCCGAGATCGCTGACCAGCCAGGAGGAGAGCTGCAGTGGATCATCACCGCTGACTTGAGGGGCAAGATGGAGTCTCCCACTTCGGAGAGGATCCTCTTCTCCTTCATGGAAAGCAACTGGCTGGACAGACTCGCCCGCGCTCTGCAGGAAGGACTTGCGCGCTTGTGCGGGATGAGCGGGGAGGCACTCAAGGACCCTCGCTTTTCTCACCTTGCAAGGCGTAACTCTGCTGGAGAGCCCATGGACATGCCGCCCCACCCGGAGCTGAAGCACCATGTGGAGCATCTCGACTTCATCCTGTACCACACTCAGCAGGATCTGGACAACGCCCGCGCGTACGCCAACCAGACTCACCTTGCACTGGCAAATCATGCCGATGCAATCAAGATGCTTTCCAAGGACCGCAAGTCACTCTGCCTACAGCGTGCCAAGAAGGACGCTACTATCACGCGCCTCCGCGCCAAGATAGCATCCTTGGAGGCCACTGTCAAGGCCCAGGAGGAGCAGATGAAGAAGATGGAGGAAGATGGAGAAGACCTTCAGGGAGGAGGAGCCTTCCTGAGTGACGACGACGACTTCGAGGAGGATGAGAACACCGAGGAGGAAGACTACGACTTCCTGGACGCAGGAGAGGATGACCATGTCCCCATAGATGTAGATGGGGAGTAGTTCACTTGTTCACTATCGTAGGTGTGAGTTGTATCCCGCCCCATGTATCGTAGCTTGGAGAAGAAGGGTTCTTAAAACCCTTAGTGTGTTAGCTTGTAATGTGTGTGGTTTGTTATGAATGAATGTATGTTTGTGTTATCACGAAAAGACTTCAAGTTTTAAACTTTGTACTTAAACACAAAACAAGCCATAGAGATTTCCCTCTTATCTCATGATCTATCTCAATGCTCAGATGGCCCCTCCAACTCGCAACGCGAATCAAGACACCATGATGCAGATGTTGCAAGTTATGCTGGAAGATAGAGAAGCAGAAAGAGCTGAAAGGCAAGCCAACATTGCAGCACTTCAACAGCTTGCCAACAACAATCAAGGCCATCACGATCACTCAGGATCAAACCTCAAGAACTTCCAGAACACAAACCCGCCAGTTTTCAGCAAGACTGAGGAACCACTTGATGCAGATGATTGGCTCCAAACTATGGAGAACAATCTAGAAGTAGCTGGAGTTGAGGAAAATGAGAAAGTGCTATTTGCCACGCACTACCTAGCAGGACCAGCAAGAGCTTGGTGGACAAGCACCCGTGCCATGAACGCGGGACGAGTTCATGACTTGGGCAGATTTCAAGCTCAAGTTCAGCAAGTACCATGTGCCCCCGGGTCTGATAAAGAAGATGAGAGATGAATTCCGTGAACTGAAGCAAGGCCGGATGTCCATGGTGGAATACCGCGACAAGTTTCTAACTCTATCAAGGTACGCCCCGGATGAGACCGATACTACTGAGAAGAGGAAGGAAAGGTTCCTGAACAGCCTGCATGATGAGATGCAGACAGTGTTGATCAACATCCCCTTCGCCGACCTCGAAGCCCTTGTTGACTCCGCCATCCAAATGGAAGGCAAACTGCATCAAGCCAGCGAGAACCGCAAGCGCCGCATGATGAATCAGAGTGGGCCTAGCAATGCCCCAAGGTATCGCCCCAACTCAAGTGGAGGCTTCGCCTCCAGGAACAACAAGCCCAATGCACAGATATCACGTCCGGGTTATCAGAACCGGAGTGGAGGAAACCCCAGGCCAGGAGGCCACTACAACAACAACAGCAATTACAACAACAACAACTTCAACCGCGCTCCGCCGAGAGCCCCCAACCACAACAACAACAACACCAACACCGCACCAAGGACTGGAAGCAACGCCATCCCAGTTGCAACCAAGGACAAGGCCACAATATCCTGCTATGAATGTGGAGTGGTGGGACACTACTCCAATGAGTGCCCCAAAAGGCTAGCCAAGCTCGCCGGCAACACCGCTGCACCTGCTCAGCAGCAGCGCCGTGTCTCCACCGGCAAGAAGTTCGCCCCCAACAACCCGAACAACCGTGGAGGTCGCCTCTACCACATGAACGCCGAGGAAGCCCAGGATGCACCAGACGTTGTGCTGGGTATGTTCTCTGTTAACTCAATACCAGCAAGAGTGTTGTTTGATTCTGGAGCATCACATTCATTTGTTACAGAAGATTTTGTTGGCACTAGTAAGATTCAACCAATCAGCTTGAAACATGTCATGATAGTTCAAATACCTGGATCAACAACTAAAGCTAGAAAATTTTGCAAAGATGTACCCATCAGAATTCATGAAATAGATTTTTATGCAAACTTGATTGTTCTGGGAACAAAAGGATTGGAAGTAGTACTGGGTATGGATTGGATGTCGAAACATCATGGATTGATAGACTGCGCCAAGAAGGCCATCACCATGACTAGTAGAACCGGAATAATAATAGAACATGTGTCTGAAAGACTACCCAGAAAATTCACCTGCAACCAAAGTCTAGCCAAGCCAACCTTGGATCAGATCAGGGTCATTTGTCGATACCCTGATGTGTTTCCGAATGATCTACCTGGTATGCCCCCAGATCGGGATATCGAGTTCATCATCAAGTTAATCCCTGGAACAGGACCTATAGCCCAGAGAGCCTATATCATGAACCCCACAGAGCTAGTGGAACTGAAGAAGCAACTGGATGATATGCTGTACAAAGGTCTGATTAGACCAAGTGCGTCATCTTGGAGATCACCAGTTTTGTTTGTGGATAAGAAGGACGGTGCCACTCGTTTGGTTACGGATTATCGTAATCTTAACGATGTCACCATCAAGAACAAATATCCCTTGCCAAAGATAGAAGACCTGTTTGATCAGCTGACCGGTGCCCAAGTATTCTCGAAGATTGATCTGAGGACAGGTTACCATCAACTGAAGATCCGAGCAACAAATATTCCTAAGACTGCCTTTACCACCAGATATGGACTGTATGAATACAATGTCATGTCCTTCGGACTGACCAATGCCCCCGCTTATTTCATGAATCTCATGAATAAGATCTTTATGGAATTCCTGGATAAGTTTGTCATTGTCTTCATCGACGACATTCTTATCTACTACAAATCAGAAGAAGAACATGAGCAACATTTGGAAGTGGTCCTAGAAACCCTTAGGCAGCATCAGTTGTACGCCAAGTTTAGCAAGTGCGAGTTTTGGTTGAAGGAAGTAGGATTCCTGGGACACATCTTGTCTACAGAAGGAATTGCCGTAGATCCCGCTAAAATCAAAACCGTTGAGGAATGGAAAGCCCCAACCACCCAGACTGAAGTCCGGGCATTTCTGGGATTAGCGGGATATTACCGCAGATTCGTGGAAGGATTTTCCAGCATCGCAAGACCAATGACTCAACTGCTAAAGAAGGACAAGAAGTTTGACTGGCATGTCAAATGTGAAGAAAGCTTTCAGCAACTCAAGCTCAGATTAACCACAGCCCCAATACTGATCATGCCCGATGTCACCAAGCCATTCGATGTCTATTGTGATGCATCCAAGATTGGTCTTGGATGTGTGTTGATGCAAGGAGGCAAGGTGATATCATACCTATCAGGGCAACTGAAGCAACATGAACAGAACTATCCAACTCATGATTTGGAGTTAGCAGCCGTAGTTTTAGCCCTGAAAGTTTGGCATCATTACCTCATGGGTAATCGATGCGAGATATACTCATATCACAAGAGCTTGAAGTACATTTTCACCCAGAAGGAGCTGAACATGAGACATCGCAGATGGATAGAATTAATCAAGGATTACGACATGGAAATTCACTACCACCCCGGCAAGGCCAATGTGGTAGCGGATGCTTTGAGCAGACTGCCGTGTCAGTTGAACTCCATGATCGCAATAGAGCAACCCAGCCTGTATCAAGAGTTTGAACAGTTCAGACTAGAGCTAGTGAGCGAAGGATTCTTAGCCAGCATTGAGCTCCAACCCACCTTGATGAGTCAAATAAAAGAAGCCTAGAAGGGAAATGTCAGCATTGACGGAATCAAGAATCAGATAGCTGCAGGAAAGGTACCAGGATTCACCGTGGATGAAGAAGGAGTTCTTTGGTACAACGGACGCCTGTGTGTACCGTCAGATTCAGAGTTGAAGCAAGTCATTCTGAAGGAAGCTCACGATACGCTGTATTCCATTCACCCCGGAGGAACCAAGATGTACCAAGACCTGAAAGAGCAATTTTGGTGGCACGGAATGAAGCGAGAGATAGGAAGCTACATCGCCAAGTGTGATATCTGTCAACGAGTCAAAGCAGAACATCAACGACCCGCAGGACTGTTGCAACCCTTACAGATTCCTGAGTGGAAATGGGGTTCTGTCGTATGGACTTTATCACAAGATTGCCCAAATCTAGCAGAGGAAATGACTCCATTTGGGTAGTTATTGATAGATTGACCAAGGTTGCACATTTCATCCCTGTCAAGACCACATACCAAGGCCCAAAGCTAGCTGAGTTATACATCTCCAGAATAGTCAGCCTGCACGGAACCCCGAAGTCAATCGTGTCAGATAGAGGATCGCAATTCACCTCAAGATTCTGCGAGAAAGTGCATGAAGGACTAGGAACCCGTCCGAATTTCAGCACAACTTATCACCCGCGGATCGACGGACGGACCGAGAGAGTCAACCGAGATACTCGGAAGATATGTTGAGAGCTCGTGTGGTAGAGTATGGATCCAAATGGGAAGACTGCCTACCTTATGCAGAATTCTCCTACAACAACAGCTTATCACGCCAGCTTACGAGATGGCCCCCTTTGAAGCCCCGTACGGAAGGAAGTGTCGTACCCTCCGAACCGGTCGGAAGTCGGAGATAGTCAAGTCTTCGGCCCCGATATTCTCTCGAGAAGGCGAAGAGAAGGTGCACAAGATCCGCGAGTACCTCAAGACCGCCCGATCAAGACAGAAGAGCTACGCCGACAAGAGACGCCGAGAGATGACATTCGAGATCGGAGATTTTGTGTATCTCAAAGTCTCACCCCTCAAAGGAATGCAGAGATTCCAACTCAGAGGAAAGCTCGCCCCCAGATATGTTGGACCATTCAAAGTCCTGAGTCGCAGAGGAGAAGTTTCATATCAGCTGGAACTACCAGAAGAAATGTCCGCTGTGCACAATGTGTTTCACATCTCACTACTTCGGAAGTGCCTAGAAGTGCCGGAGAAGACCGAAGTGTTCAAGAATATCGACCACAGAGCCATTGATATCAACAAGGATCTAACATACCGTGAAGTGCCTATTCGCATCCTTGAAGAAGCTTTCAGGACCACCCGCACCAGAAGTATCAAGTTCCTGAAAATACAATGGAGCAATCACACCGAAGAAGAAGCCACTTGGGAACGCGAGGAAGATATGAAGAAGGAATACCCAGATCTCTTTAGTACCTAGTTTTCTTTAGATCTCGGGACGAGATCTTTTGTAAGGGGGAAGGGTTTGTAACTAGGGATGGCACCCGCAGGGTATGGGTACGGGTTGAGCCATCCCATACCCGTACCCATCACCTTAAATCTTACCCATCACCCGTACCCATACCCGTCAATGGGTATAAGTTTTTCCCATACCCGTCACCCGACAGGGTAAATGGGTACCCACGGGTAAAAAATACCCGTGCTTACAACACATCAAAATGATCAAAAAATATGACAGAAGGTGAACTGATCCTAAATAGGGGTTTAATACTCACTAACCTACTAGCGATTGTGAGACCGGAAAGCGTGAGGTTCAGTCTGCCAACGTGAAGGTGTGATTAGGGGGAAAATTAAGTAGTTTAGAATATTACAATGACCCACTTGTTAAATTTAGATGGGTAAATGGGTATGTGGGTATGGGTTCTACCATCCCATACCCATACCCTCTCTATCCGATGGGTATGATAATTTCCCATTTACAAACCCATGTGTAATATTTTATCCCATACCCGTACTCTTATTGGGTTTTTACCCGGCGGGTACGTGGGTCATGGGTGCCCATTGCCATCCCTATTTGTAACATCCCAAGTTTTAAATAAAATAAGCAAGAGAGAGTTTCCAAGAATCCAAAAATTAGAGCCAACAAAAACTTTTCTCATCATATAGGACTATGCATATAGCTCACCTTATTAATTATTTGAGTGTGCACTTGCCATGATGATTGCTTGTGTGTTTACAATTACTCTAAAACCCTAACCATGATCTCATGATCATCCAAGAACAAAGAAAAAGAAATTAGAAAAGAAAATATAAAAATCAATTCCACACACACATATGGCCTATGCCATTTTTGCAAATCTCTAACCTAGACCATTTTGGTTTGCACCATTGGTTGTAAATGGATACTAAACACTTATTAACACTTTTGGAAACAATCAAACTCAATTCAAATCAAATTTGAATCAAATTTGAGCTCACATGTGATTATGGTCATATGTGACAATTTCAGCATGATACCCACTTACACTTGGCCAACTCTTTGCACCTCATCCAAGACACCATCAAGGAAAACAACTTTGCCCAAAACCATCACCCCAAACTCTGCCTCAAATTCAAATTAGAAGCAAGCCAAGTGGAGACTTTGAATCAAATTCAAGATCATATGCAAAATGAGATTTTGCAATTCAACTCCATTTTGATCACCACCACCACCAATATACTCCAAATAATATATGATTACAACCCACCAAAAAAGTTGCAAAATTCAAAAATTTATTTCTTTCGGGCATTTCATCAAACAGCTTGCAGGCAGGGTATCAAATTGTGCCCATACCGAAAATGGGAGAGGACCAAGTCCAAGCCTGAGCTCCTCTGAGCTTCTGGAGACTCTCTCTACCCTGCAGCACCAGTACCACCTCATGCCTTCACCTCTGCTTGACCAACTCGACCAGAGCATGCCATGCCGTGGCATGGCACGTCCACCTCATGCCATCGCCTCACCTGGTCACCTCTGGCCTGCCTCACCATGTCCATCACTCTCCCCTCACTCACCTGAGCATGACCAGACCAAGCCACGACCAAGACTCGCACCGCAACGGGCAGAACTCGTGGCGCCCAGACGTGCCCAGGCACGCCCATGCACGCGCCAGAGCACGCATGGTGCAAACCCTGGCCCGCCCAGAGCGTCAGCCGCCCGGAGCCCCTGCGTCACCTCCGCACCCAATCTCTGCGCCAGTCGACGCACGACGCCACCCTCCACCGCCTGGACACGGCCACTTGCCCGCGGGAACGCCGCAGTCGACGACCGCGTCGACGACCGTCCGCCATGGCCTGCAAGCTCCCATCAAACGCACCATCGCTGCAAAGCCCCGTCTTCGCCACGATCACGCGCGTCAGCTTCGCCAGGACACCAGTAACCAGATGCGCTCATGCCTTGCCTCTTCGCAGCCCTGGAACGGCGACGACGACGGCGACCCTAGCCGAGCTCCACGGCCACCTCCCTCCACTATATAAAGGGCACTCCCCTTCACAAATTGAGCACACCATCTACTTCCTCTCCTCACACCGCCTCTCCTCGCCACCTTACCTCACTCGATTAGCCACCGGAGGCCACCAATCGCAAGGTCACTGCCGCGCACCGTCGCCAGCAATCGCCGGAGAAGGAGGCCGCCCCTGACGACGCAACTGCTTCTCGGAGCGTCCTCATCTACTCCAACGTCGCGGCGCACAACTCCAACGATTGCCGGAGCTCCGACGACCGCTCCGACCCCCTACCTCCGCCTCCCGTAAGCCTTCCTCTTGCCGGAGACGACGACCCCTCTGGGCCGTCGATCTATCGTCTAATTGCACGGCCGATATTCCCTGTACCGCTTCGCGCGTTACAGCCCACAGACAGGTGGCCCCCACCTTGTCAGCTGGCCCGCTACGAAGCTGGGCCAGCCCAATCCATTCCTTCTCTGCACAGCCCGTTTATTTCCCGCCAGCCCATCTGTTCAAATTCAAAAATCCAAAATAGATGAAATATGCAATCTGGTGTCAACTTTAAAATTAGTCGGGACAAATCTACTTGGCCAAATTTTACAAATTTTATGTATTTGGAAAGCTTAGGATTTTATCTACACAATGCCACTGGATTGAACCCTAGATCTATTATAGAATTAAAGTAGGAAAATAAACAAGACATGGACTTTTCTGCCTTTGAATAATTATTAAAAATCAACCAAAAATGCTTTTAAGTTATTTCCAACTCCTATAAATCACATTACACTTGTACTAATTGTTTCTGAAAAAATATGCCATGCTTACTTTGAATGATCATGGCCTAGTTTAATTAAAGGACTATATGGCTATTTCTAGTCAAAGATATTGTCCAAAACTATTAATAAATCATATGGGATTGTTTCTCTCATTTAAATCTTGTCACAAACAATTAAAAATGAGGTAGAGACTCTGGTCATTTAGGTCTCATATGAATTGTGGATGATATTAAATCTTTACCATGTTAGGATTTAAATGGTATGAGGTGCTACACCTCATTTAAATCATTCTCTTAAATGATAAGTATGAAGAGGTTGACTTTGGTCAACCTAGGTCATATATTATTCATGAGAGAAATTAAATCTTAATAAGATAATGAGAGGAAATTATTTCTCTAAGTAATGGAAAAATAACACTTAAGTTAGTATGAGAGGAAATTATTTTTCTTAAATAAGAAAAACACATCCACCAACTTAATAGTATTGTGTAATGCTAGTTTAAGTTGTGTGAATCATGAGTGTGCCTAGTTTAGTAAATAAGTTTGGTATGATGATTGTATACCCCGTATTCATATTTTAGATGCTAGTACCGAGGAGTACCAAGAGGAGGAGGAGGTCTACTTCCAAGGAGAAGAAGACCACTTTGACCAATTCCCCAACCAAGGCAAGATAATACTCTTGCAAAGTGCAAGGCTCACCATGAGCAAGGCATTACCCCATTTTACTTTATGTTCATGATCCTATTTCCAAGTTTTACCTTACAAGCTTTATTTACTTTTGTTTTATCAAAGTACTTTTTGATTCATGATTCACTTGGTTAGTGTTGGATTAGTACAAGAGTATCAAAGTTAGCCTAGAAGCAAAGCAAAGTACTTAGCACCCCTCATACCTAGATGCTAGTGCTAAATTAAAAATGACTACTCTAGATGGGAACATGTGTTTGTGAAATGATGATGGTGAAAACCTTGGAATGATGAGTCATTTCCATTGAAAGATTTTGAAGGTGAATATGACATGAATTTGACTTGGTGAAATGGCTAAAAACCGATGATTGAGTTGGATGCGATACCATTCCAATTTTTGAGTACCCCCACAATACCTGATTATGGGTAAGGCTTAGCTGGAAATTTATGTGTCTTAGTATGGGTTCCCTCTGAACAAGCATCATAGAGGTTATGCCGAGGCTGCCTCCGTTGAGAGTGAAATGACGTGAATTGAGGTGAATTGTACAGCCAAGCCCTGTGCAGTTCCCGGGATGACAGTTGGTTATCACCGGGAGGCCAAGCTCATGGGGAGAGGTGCCTATACTAGGGTGTGTAAGTGAAAGGTTAACGGTTGATGATCCGCGTACGGAGTTACGATTATTCAGGGTTTATCCCTGACGGATGTAATCAAATGTTGTGGCACAAGTGTGCAACCTCTGCAGAGTGTAAACCTATTCGAATAGCCGCGTCCGCGGTCATGGACAGTTGGAAAGGCCATACTGTTTCCGTCATCAGAATTTATATCTTTGTGACTGGTGAATTTTTGAACTTGAACGGTGACTTTGAATTTGAATCACAACAGAGTTGTGGGAATGACACTAATGTTCCCACTTGAGTTAGTTAGCACATGAGGAGTTGTTTACAAAAATGTTTCTAAACTAAAATTGGCTTTATGCAAATAACCTTAGAGCTTAGAACACTCTCAATAGCAATGTTAGTACTTACATTAGTATTAGTTTGCGAGTACTTGAAAGTACTCACGGCTTTGTCCATGGCTATTCAAATGGCCGAATATGAAGCCGAGCAGCAAGTACGAGGATGACGACCAGCAGGACGTCTACCACAACTAGGAGCTTCTAACGTCAAGCGTTGGCCTGTGGACTAGAGAGTCCATTTATCTTTCCGCTTCCGCTATGAACTTGTGTTTGTTCGTTGATCAATAGATCAACTATTCGTGTAATATGGATCATGTGTTCAAAGTTGTAAGACATTATGGCTTGTAATGAATGATGACTGTGATACTTAACTATTATGCCTCGCAACAACAATATTCCTGGGATTGCGATGTATGACATAATAGGCATTCGGACTTAAAAATCTGGGTGTTGACAAAGCCACTTCCTCCATCCATGAATACTTTGCTCATATTGTACCCTCCAATCTGTGCTTCGAGGACAAGGGCCGCGTGGCCAGGCCTTGGGACAGCTTTCGGGTGATCCGCTCTGCTGAAGGAGATACCCTGATCTGACCAGTCGATGAAATCTGGCGTGTCGACCATGGCAACTTCCGCATATTTTACTTCCCGGGAGAACTTCTTGATTTCTCTCTTTGAAAAGATGGTTTTATGGATCATGTTGACCTGCCCACATGGTTGCGGAAACACTTCGGTTGGTACATGTTCGCCTGCTTCTGCTGGTACATATGGTTCCGGTACGTATGGTTCTGGCGGATAACTGTAGGAACCTGCCCTTCTCTCCATTGCGTGAACTCTCGACATGGCCTCGGCTCTGAGGTCGTCGCAGAACTGCCGAATTTCCAGAAAATGTCGACAGTTCCTTAACAGATGGCTTGATTTCTCCCGACCGTCCTTCGGATCGATGTAGGAGTGGAGGTAACATGGTGCCTCGAGCTGCTCTGTAGCCGATAGATATGGTGAACGGGTGCGACCCTTGATTGATAACGCGTCGTGGCATCCTCGTTTGAACCGACAAAGGTGAGGTGCTATTCGTCCTTCCTCCTCGTGAAGCGAGTCTCTTTGTCTCTTCCTTCGCCCTGCCATGACGTCGAAACTTCCTCGTTTGCTCTTTCGTATGCTCCTGGGTGGGACTTCCAAGGTTGCCATTGGAGGAGCGTCTTCTGAAACTGCGGCCTTCAGGCTGGATGCGCCGGCCCTAGGGAGACGAAGGAAACCTCCTGAGTCGATGATGAAGTGGACACCACCGAAAGTAGCATCCATGTCGCCAGATGATCCCACATGGATAAGGTGAGGCGCTTCGCGGTGCGGTACGAACTCGAAGGACCCGCAGTGGATTGGATCTCTTGGTTCTGCTGGCGTCGGTGATTCGAGTAAGAACGCTGCGGACGTGACTGGTACTGCCGATGACTTTCCTGGTGCCGACAGGCTTCCCACAGACGGCGCCAATTGTCGAGGGTACTCCTCGGCAATGCCCTCCGATTGGGGCTTAGGGTTGACGGAATCCTGAAAGCTGACACGAGACATCGGTTCACAGACAAGCGGGGAGAGCGATTTACCCAGGTTCGGGGCCCTCGATGAGGTAAAACCCTTACGTCATGCCTGTCTGTTCTTGATTGTGATAATAATGGGTTACAATAGGGTGCCGAATAGTTCGGCTGAGATCTCGTCGAGAGGCTAAGTGTTGCGATGACCTAGCTCTAGACTTTTGGTGGCTAAGACTGCTAAGATTGATTGTTTCTCGGCAGCCCCTCTCCTGGCCTTTTTATAGGAGGCCAGGTCTCAAGAGGTTTAACCGAATACGACTTGGTTTACAGTAGTTTTTAATCTAATCTTTCCTTGTTCGGCTGCTTCCTTGTCTTGCCCGTCAAGGATTCTTCTAGTGCACCGTCCAAGTGTCTTCATGGGCCTCCAACTAGACAATATGGGATAGGGCAATGTCGGTTACCCGAAGGGTAATGCCCACGTCATCATGGCTTTAGTTAGCGGCCCAATGTTCTTCTCTAACAATATGCATACTCAAACCATTTGATCATGATAAATCACCCTTACTTCAGACAAGACAAACATGCATAGCAACTCACATGATATTCAACAAAGGTGAAATAGTTGATGGCGTCCCCAGGAACATGGTTATCGCTCAACAAGCAACTTATAAGAAATAAGATACATAAGCGACATATTCAATACCACAATAGTTTTTAAGCTATTTTTCCCATGAGCTATATATTGCAAAGACAAAGAATGGAATTTTAAAGGTAGCACTCAAGCAATTTACTTTGGAACGGCAGAGAAATACCATGTAGTAGGTAGGTATGGTGGACACAAGTGGCATAGTTTTTGGCTCAAGGATTTGGATGCACGAGAAGAATTCCCTCTCAATACAAGGCTTAGGCTAGCAAGGTTGTTTGAAGCAAACTCAAGTATGAACCGGTACAGCAAAACTTACATAAGAACTTATTGCAAGCATTATAAGACTCTACACTGTCTTCCTTGTTGTTCAAACCCTCACCAGAAAATATCTAGACTTTAGAGAGACCAATCATGCAAACCAAATTTTAACAAGCTCTATGGTAGTTCTTCATTAATAGGTGCAAAGTACATGATGCAAGAGCTTAAACATGATCTATTTGAGCACAACAATTGCCAAGTATCAAATTATTCAAGACATTATACCAATTACCACGTGAAGCATTTTCTGTTTCCAACCATATAACAATGAACGAAGCAGTTTCAACCTTCGCCATGAACATTAAAAGTAAAGCTAAGAACACATGTGTTCATATGCAACAGCGGAGCGTGTCTCTCTCCCACACAAGGAATGCTAGGATCCAATTTTATTCAAACAAAAATAAAAATAAAAACATACAGACGCTCCAAGTAAAGCACATAAGATGTGACGGAATAAAAATATAGTTTCACTAGAGGTGACCTGATAAGTTGTCGATGAAGAAGGGGATGCCTTGGGCATCCCCAAGCTTAGATGCTTGAGTCTTCTTGAAATATGCAGGGATGAACCACGGGGCATCCCCAAGCTTAGAGTTTTCACTCTCCTTGATCATATTGTATCATCCTCCTCTCTTGATCCTTGAAAACTTCCTCCACACCAAACTCAAAACAAACTCATTAGAGGGCTAGTGCATAATCAAAAATTCACATATTCAGAGGTGACATAATCATTCTTAACACTTCTGGACATTGCACAAAGCTACTGAAAGTTAATGGAACAAAGAAATCCATCAAACATAGCAAAACAGGCAATGCGAAATAAAAGGCAGAATCTGTCAAAACAGAACAATACGTAAAGACAAATTTTTCTGGGGCACTTAACTTGCTCAGATCAAAATGCTCAAATTGAATGAAAGTTGCGTACATATCTGAGGATCACGCACGTAAATTGGCAGATTTTTCTGAGTTACCTACAGACGGGGCTGCTCAATTTCGTGACAGTAAGAAATCTGTTTCTACGCAGTAATCCAAATCTAGTATCATCTTTACTATCAAAGACTTTACTTGGCACAACAATGCAATAAAATAAAGATAAGGAGAGGTTTCTACAGTAGTAACAACTTCCAAGACTCAAATATAAAACAAAAGTGCTGTAGTAAAATAATGGGTTGTCTCCCATAAGCGCTTTTCTTTAACGCCTTTCAGCTAGGCGCAGAAAGTGTGGATCAAGTATTATCAAGAGATAAAGCATTAACATTCTTACCAGGGGCATTGCGCCTACCCTTCTTACTCTTATTCTTACTCTTTGGTTTAGGGAATATATGACCGCATCCGGGCGTAGAGGCAAAATTTAGAGTGCCTTTCTCCACATCTATGATTGCTCCCACGAGTTTCAGCAGAGATCTTTCAAGTGTGATTTGTCCTGTCCCTACACATTCAACAACGAGATAATCAGTGGATACCGTCCTTCCAAGAAAGGTTGTGAACACACCTTCAGCTATTCCCTTAGGAATTATAACAGAGTTATCAGTAAGAGTTATTCCTTCTCCTCCTTCAGTAAGTTCCCAAAGTGTCAAAGATTCATAATATTTTTAGGCATAAGGCAAAACTCAAACATAATATCACAACGAGCATGAAAAGTTTCACCGCAAATAGCAACTTTAATGGTAGGCACCCACATTGAAGGTTCAAAGCTTAATGGAACATAATCATAATATTCGCGAATCTGGTTGTACCCCTCTTTTAAACAGGATATATTTGTTTCCAGAGTGTTTAATCTATTATGAATGCTAGCAAGAGATGAATCAAAATTATTAGCGGAGCTAGATGATGTAACCAATTTTTTTATGGCATTAAAAGCTTGATCCCCATCACAATGAAGGAAATCTCTTCCCACTACAGCATCTAAGGCATACCTATAGCGAAGAATAAGCCCAAAATAAAAGTTACTAAGAAGCAAACTTAGAGTCATTTTAGGTTCAGTTTTACTATAAGAATCAAAAATTCTAGACCAAGCTTCTTTAAAACTCTCCTCATCCCCTTGTTTAAAAGTAAAGATCGATTCCTCAGGTGATAGAGTAACAGCTACGGGACTAGTCATGATAACAAAATAAAGTAAATGCAAGTAACTATTTTTTTTGTGTTTTTAATATAGAGAATGCAAACAAGATAATAAATAAAGTAAAGCAAGTAACTAATTTTTTTTTGTATTTTGATATAAGAAAGCAAACAAAGCAGTAAATAAAATAAAGTAAAGCAAGACAAAAACAAAGTAAAGAGATTGGAAGTGGGAGACTCCCCTTGCAGCGTGTCTTGATCTCCCCGGCAACGGCGCCAGAAAAAGAGCTGCTGACGTGGGAGTTGGATTGCAACGTCGCCAGAAAGTAAATTTCTTGTGACGGTAAAGCACACGTCCGTTGGGAACCCCAAGAGGAAGGTATGATGAGTACAGCAGCAAGTTTTCCCTCAGTAAGAAACCAAGATTTATCGAACTAGTAGGAGTCAAGGAACACGTGAAGGTTGTTGGTGACGGAGTGTAGTGCGGCGCAACACCAGGGATTCCGGCGCCAACGTGGAACCTGCACAACACAATAAAAATACTTTGCCCCAACTTAACAGTGAGGTTGTCAATCTCACCGGCTTGCTGTAAACAAAGGATTAAATGTATGGTGTGGAAAATGATGTTTGTATGCGATGTCTACGCGCGCTTCTATTCCTGTAGACAGTGTTGGGCCTCCAAGAGCAGAGGTTTGTAGAACAGCAACAAGTTTCCCTTAAGTGGATCACCCAAGGTTTATCGAACTCAGGGAGGAAGAGGTCAAAGATATCCCTCTCAAGCAACCCCTGCAATCACAATACAAGAAGTCTCTTGTGTCCCCAACACACCTAATACACTTGTCAGATGTATAGGTGCACTAGTTCGGCGAAGAGATAGTGAAATACAGGTGGTATGAATGTATATGAGCAGTAGTAACTGCGCCAGAAAAGTGCTTGTTGGCGTGTGGTAAGTAAAGATGCAGCAGAACAGTAAATAAGCGATGATTGCAGTATTCGGAAACAAGGCCTAGGGATCATACTTTCACTAGTGGACACTCTCAACATTGATCACATAATAAAACCACTCTACACTCTTTTGTTGGATGATGAACACCACTAGCTGTGTAGGGCTACAAGAGCACCTCAATGCCAGAGTTAACAAGCTCCACAACATTCGATATTCATATTTAAATAACCTTAGAGTGCATGATAGATCAACACAATTATACCAAGTACTAACATAGCATGCACACTCGTCACCTTCATACTATGAAAGGAGGAATAGATCACATTAATACCATCATAGTAATAGTTAACTTCATAATCTACAAGAGATCACAATCATAAACTACGCCAAGTACTACATGATGCACACACTGTCACCATTACATCATGAAGGAGGAATAGAGTACTTTAATAATATCACTAGAGTAGCACATAGATGAATAGTGATACAAAACTCATATGAATCTCAATCATGTAAGGCAGCTCATGAGATCATTGTATTGAAGTACATAGGAGAGAGATTAACCACATAGCTACCGGTACAGCCCTTAGCCTCGATGGAGAACTACTCCCTCCTCATGGGAGACAGCAGCGTTGATGGATATGGCGGTGGTGTTGATGGAGATGCCTTCCGGGGGCACTTCCCCGTCCCGGCAGCGTGCCGGAACAGAGACTCCTGTCCCCCAGATCTTGGCTTCGCGATGGCGGCGGCTCTGGAAGGTTTCTCGTACCGTGGCTTATTCGTATAGGGTTTTCGCGACGGAGGCTTTAAGTAGGCGGAAGGGCGACGTCAGAGGGCTTGTGGGGCCACCAGACACTAGGGCGGCGCGCCCCCCTGGGCCGTGCCGCCACCACGTGTGGGCCCCCTGTGGCCCCCCTCTGGTGACTCTCGGGTGTTCTGGAAGCTTCGTGGAATTCTAAGATGCTGGGCGTTGATTTCGTCCGATTCCGAGAATATTTCCTTACTAGGATTTCTGAAACCAAAAACAGCAGAAAACAGCAACTGGCCCTTTGGCATCTCGTCAATAGGTTAGTTCCGGAAAATGCATAATAATGACATAAAGTGTGAACAAAACATGTAGGTATTGTCATAAAACAAGCGTGGAACATAAGAAATTATCGATACGTCGGAGACGTATCAGCATCCCCAAGCTTAGTTCCTACTCGTCCCGAGTAGGTAAACGATAACAAAGATAATTTCTGAAGTGACATGCTACCAACATAATCTTAATCATACTATTGTAAAGCATGAATGAAGTGATTCAAAGCAATGGTAAAGATAATGAGTAAACAACTGAATCATATAGCAAAGACTTTTCATGAATAGTACTTTCAAGACAAGCATCAATAAGTCTTGCATAAGAGTTAACTCATAAAGCAATAAATTCAAAGTAAAAGCATTGGAGCAACACAAAGGAAGATTAAGTTTCAGCGGTTGCTTTCAACTTGTAACATGTATATCTCATGGATAGTTGTCAATGCAAAGTAATATAATAAGTGCAATAGGTAAACATGTAAGAATCAATGCACAGTTAACACAAGTGTTTGCTTCTAAGATAGGAGGAAGTAGGTAAACTGACTCAACAATAAGTAAAAGAATGGCCCTTCGCAGAGGGAAGCAGGGATAAAATCATGTGCTAGAGCTTTTTAAGTTTTGAAATCATATAGAGAGTATAAAAGTAAAGTTTTGAGAGGTGTTTGTTGTTGTCAACGAATGGTAATGGGTACTCTAACTACCTTATCAACCAGACTTTCAAGAGCGGCTCCCATGAAGGACGTTATCTCTACTAGCAAGGTAGATCATCCCTCTTCTCTTTTGTTTACACATGTATTTTAGTTTCATTATTGATGACACTCCTCCCAACCTTTTGCTTACACAAGCCATGGCTAACCGAATCCTCGGGTGCCTTCCAACATTCACATACCATGAAGGAGTGTCTATTTGCAAAATTAAGTTGCTTACCGATGAATCGAGCAAAACATGTGAAGAGAATTATTAATGCAAGTTGTAATTAATTGGGGCTGGGAACCCCATTGCCAGCTCTTTTTGCAAAATTATTGGATAAGCGGATGAAGCCACTAGTCCATTGTGAAAGTCTGTCAAAAGTAAATGACAAAATCGAAAGATAAAACACCACATACTTCCTCACGAGCTATAAAACATTGACACAAATAAGAGGTAATAACTTTTGAATTGTTTAAAGGTAGCACACGAAGTATTTACTTGGAATGGCAGAAAAATACCATGTAGTAGGTAGGTATGGTGGACACAAATGGCATAGTTTTTGGCTCAAGGATTTGGATGCACGAGAAGTATTCCCTCTCAGTACAAGGCTTAGGCTAGCAAGGTTATTTGACGCAAACACAAGTATGAACCGGTACAGCAAGACTTACATAAGAACATATTGCAAGCATTATAAGACTCTACACTGTCTTCCTTGTTGTTCAAACACTCACCAGAAAATATCTAGACTCTAGAGAGACCAATCATGCAAACCAAATTTTGACAAGCTCTATGTATTTCTTCACTAATAGGTGCAAAGTATATGATGCAAGAGCTTAAACATGAGCACAACAATTGCCAAGTATCAAATTATTCAAGACATTATACCAATTACCACATGTAGCATTTTCTGTTTCCAACCATATAACAATGAACGAAGCAGTTTTCAACCTTCGCCATGAACATTAAAAGCTAAGAACACATGTGTTCATATGAACCAGCGGAGCGTGTCTCTCTCCCACACAAGCATGAACTTATTCAAACAAAACAAAAATAAAAACAAACAGACGCTCCAAGTAAAGTACAGAAGATGTGACCGAATAAAAATATAGTTTCAAGAGAAGTGACCTGATAAGTTGTCGATGAAGAAGGGGATGCCTTGGGCATCTCCAAGCTTAGACACTTGAGTCTTCTTGAAATATGCAGGGATGAACCACGGGGGCATCCCCAAGCTTAGAGCTTTCACTCTTCTTGATCACATTGTATCATCCTCCTCTCTTGACCCTTGAAAACTTCCTCCACACCAAACTCAAAACAAACTCATTAGAGGGTTAGTGCATAATCAAAAATTCACATGTTCAGAGGTGACACAATCATTCTTAACACTTCTGGACATTGCACAAAGCTACTGGAAGTTAATGGAACAAAGAAATCCATCCAACACAGCAAAAGAGGCAATGCGAAATAAAAGGCAGAATCTGTCAAAACAGAACAGTCCGTAAAGACGAATTTTTCTGGGGCACTAAACTTGCTCAGATGAAAATTCTCAAATTGAATGAAAGTTGCGTACATATCTGAGGATCACGCACGTAAATTGACATATTTTTCTGAGTTACCTACAGACGTAGCGACTCAATTTCGTGACAGCAAGAAAACTGTTTCTGCGCAGTAATCCAAATCTAGTATCAACTCTACTATCAAAGACTTTACTTGGCACAACAATGCAATAAAATAAAGATAAGGAGAGATTGCTACAATAGTAACAACTTCCAAGACACAAATATAAAACAAAATACTGTAGTAAAATAAACACATGGGTTATCTCCCAAGAAGTTCTTTCTTTATAGCCATTAAGATGGGCTCAGCAGTTTTAATGATGCACTCGCAAGAAATAGTATTTGAAGCAAAAGAGAGCATCAAGAGGCAAATTCAAAACAAATTTAAGTCTAACATGCTTCCTATGAAAAGGAATCTTGTAAATATACAAGGCATGTAGGCATAATGCAACAAGCATAGAAAGATAAAACAAGTGTAACTTCAAGATTTTAAGCATATAGAGAGGTGTTTTAGTAACATGAAAATTTCTACAACCATATTTTCCTCTCTCATAAAGATTTTCAGTAGCATCATGAGCAAACTCAACAATATAACTATCAAATGAAACATTCTTATCATGAGTCTCATGCATAAAATTATTACTCTCCACATAAGCATAATCAATTTTATTAGTTGTAGTGTGAGCAAATTCAACAAAGTAGCTATCATTATTATTCTCATCATCAAATATAGGAGGCATAGTATAATCATAATAAACATTATCCTCCATAACAGGCGGCACCAAAAGACTACTATCATTATAATCATCATAAATAGGAGGCAAAGTATCATCAAAGTAAATTTTCTCCTCAATGCTTGGGGGACTAAAAAGATCATGCTCATCAAAACCGGCTTCCCCAAGCTTAGAATTTTCCATAGCATTAGCAACAATGGTGTTCAAAGCATTCATATTAATAACATTCCCATTAGCATGCATATAAAGTTCCATGGGTTTTTTAATTCTCTCTTCAAACACATCATGTCCTAATTCAAGATAAAGTTCATAAAGATCTCTCATATTTTTGTTGTTTTCCATTATGCCTTACTAGTGTAAACAAGAAACAAAAAGATGCAATTGCAGGATCTAAAGGAAATAGCTTCGAGCACTCACAACGGTACCAGAAAAGTGTTTGGTTACCTGGGACCAGAGTGTGAGTACCTTTTACCTTTCCTCCCCGGCAACGGCGCCAGAAAATAGCTTGATGTCTACGCGCGCTTCTATTCCTGTAGACAGTGTTGGGCCTCCAAGAGCAGAGGTTTGTAGAACAGCAGCAAGTTTCCCTTAAGTGGATCACCTAAGGTTTATCGAACTCAGGGAGGAAGAGGTCAAAGATATCCCTCTCAAGCAACCCTGCAATCACAATACAAGAAGTCTCTTGTGTCCCCAACACACCCAATACACTTGTCAGATGTATAGGTGCACTAGTTCGGCGAAGAGATAGTGAAATACATGTGGTATGAATGAATATGAGCAGTAGTAACGGCGCCAGAAAAGTGCTTGTTGGCGTGTGGTAAGTAAACATGCAGCAGAACAGTAAATAAGCGATGATTGCAGTATTTGGAAACAAGGCCTAGGGATCGTACTTTCACAAGTGGACACTCTCAACATTGATCACATAATAAAACCACTCTACACTCTCTTGTTGGATGATGAACACCACTAGCTGTGTAGGGCTACAAGAGCACCTCAATGCCGGAGTTAACAAGCTCCACAACATTCGATATTCATATTTAAATAACCTTAGAGTGCATGATAGATCAACACAATTATACCAAGTACTAACATAGCATGCACACTGTCACCTTCATACTATGAAAGGAGGAATAGATCATATTAATACCATCATAGTAATAGTTAACTTCATAATCTACACGAGATCACAATCATAAACTACGCCAAGTACTACATGATGCACACACTGTCACCATTACATCATGAAGGAGGAATAGAGTACTTTAATAACATCACTAGAGTAGCACATAGATGAATAGTGATACAAAACTCATATGAATCTCAATCATGTAAGGCAGCTCATGAGATCATTGTATTGAAGTACATAGGAGAGAGATTAACCACATAGCTACCGGTACAGCCCTTAGCCTCGATGGAGAACTACTCCCTCCTCATGGGAGACAGCAGCGTTGATGGAGATGGCGGTGGTGTTGATGGAGATGCCTTCCGGGGACACTTCCCCGTCCCGGCAGCGTGCCGGAACAGAGACTCCTGTCCCCCAGATCTTGGCTTCACGATGGCGGCGGCTCTGGAAGGTTTCTCATACCGTGGCTTATTCGTATAGGGTTTTCGCGACAGAGGCTTTAAGTAGGCGGAAGGGCGACGTCAGAGGGCTTGTGGGGCCACCAGACAATAGGGCGGCACCCCCCTGGGCCACGCCGCCACCACGTGTGGGCCCCCTGTGGACCCCCTCTGGTGACTCTCGGGTGTTTTGGAAGCTTCGTGGAATTCTAAGATGCTGGGCGTTGATTTCGTCCGATTCCGAGAATATTTCCTTACTAGGATTTCTGAAACCAAAAACAGCAGAAAACAGCAGAATCGGCCCTTTGGCATCTCGTCAATAGGTTAGTTCCGGAAAATGCATAATAATGACATAAAGTGTGAACAAAACATGTAGGTATTGTCATAAAATAAGCATGGAACATAAGAAATTATCGATACGTCGGAGACGTATCAGTATGCGAAGAACAGTAAAGAACAATGTTTGCAGTAGATTGTATTCAGATGTAAAAGAATTGGACCGGGGTCCACAGTTCACTAGTGGTGTCTCTCCAATAAGAAATAGCATGTTGGGTGAACAAATTACAGTTGGGAAATTGACAAATAAAGAGGGCATAACAATGCACATACATATCATGATGAGTAGAGTGAGATTCAATCGGGCATTACGACAAAGTACATAGACCGCTATCCAGCATGCATCTATGCCTAAAAATTCCACCTTCGGGTTAGCGTCCGCACCCCTTCCAGTATTAAGTTGCAAACAACAGACAATTGCATTAAGTATGGTGCGTAATGTAATCAACACAAATATCCTTAGACAAAACATCGATGTTTTATCCCTAGTGGCAATAGCACATCCACAACCTTAAAGTTTCTGTCACTGTCCCAGATTCAATGGAGGCATGAACCCACTATCGAGCATAAATACTCTCTCTTGGAGTTACAAGTATCAACTTGGCCAGAGCCTCTACTAGCAACGGAGAGCATGCAAGATCATAAACAACACATATATGATAGATTGATAATCAACTTGACATAGTATTACATATTCATCGGATCCCAACAAAAACAACATGTAGCATTACAAATAGATGATCTTGATCATGATAGGCAGCTCACAAGATCTAACATGATAGCACATGAGGAGAAGACAACCATCTAGCTGCTGCTATGAACCCATAGCCCAAGGGTGAACTACTCAAACATCAATCCGGAGGCGATCATGGTGATGAAGAGTCCTCCGGGAGATGATTCCCCTCTCCGGCAGGGTGCCGGAGGCGATCTCCTGAATCCCCCGAGATGGGATTGGCGGCGGCGGCGTCTCTGGAAGGTTTTCCGTATCGTGGCTCTCGGTACATGGGTTTTCGCGACGAAGGCTATAAGTAGGCGGAAGGGCATGGTTGGGGGCGGCGCAGGGGCCCCACACCATAGGCTGGCGCGGGCCCCATGCTGGCCGCGCCGCCCTATGGGTACGGGCCCTCGTGGCCCCACTCCGTATCTCCTTCGGTCTTCTGGAAGCTTCGTGGAAAAATAAGACCCTGGGCGTTGATTTCGTCCAATTCCGAGAATATTTCCTTTGTAGGATTTCTGAAACCAAAAACAACAGAAAACAACAAGCGGCTCTTCGGCATCTCGTCAATAGGTTAGTGCCGGAAAATGCATAATAATGACATAAAGTGTGTATAAAACATGTGAGTATCATCATAAAAGTAGCATGGAACATAACAAATTATAGATACGTTTGAGACGTATCAATGTGATGTTGCCACTAGGGATAAAACATCAATGCTTTGTCTAAGGATATTTGTATTGTTTACATTACGCACAGTACTTAATGCAATTGTCTGTTGCTTGCAACTTAATACTGGAAGGGGTGCGGATGCTATCCCGAAGGTGGAATTTTTAGGCATAGATGCATGCTCGATGTCGGTCTATGTTCTTTGTCGTAATGCCCTAAGTAAATCTCATAGTATTCATCATGATATGTATGTGCATTTTTATGCCCTCTCTATTTGTCAATTTCCCAACTGTAATTTGTTTACCCAACATGTTATTTATCTTATTGGAGAGACACCACTAGTGAACTGTGGACCCCGGTCCATTCTTTTACATCTGAAATACAACCTACTGCAATCATTGTTCTCTTTTGTTTTATGCAAGCAAACATCATTTTCCACACCATATGTTTAATTCTTTGTTTTCAGCAAGCCGGTGAGATTGACAACCTCACTGTTAAGTTGGGGCAAAGTATTTTGATTGTGTTGTGCGAGTTCCACGTTGGCGCCGGAATCCCTGGTGTTGCGCCGCACTACACTCCTTCACCAACAACCTTCACGTGATCTTCATCTCCTATTGGTTCGATAACCTCGGTTTCTTACTGAGGGAAAACTCGCTGCTGTACTCATCATACCTTCCTCTTGGGGTTCCCAATGGACGTGTTCTTTACCGTCACAAGCAGCTACTTTTCTGGCGCCGTTGCTGGGGATATTAAGACACGCTGCAAGGGGAGTCTCTCACACCCAATCTCTTTACTTTGTTTATTGTCTTGCTTTATTTTATTTTCTGGTTTGCTTTCTTTATATCAAAAACACAAAAAAATTAGTTACTTGTTTACTTTTGTTATTTCGGTTTTTACCTTGTTTATTTTTATTGCTAAAATGAGTAATCCTGAAGTTGAAGTTCGTTCGTTTAAGCAACAAGGGGGGAAAGTTTTAAAGATGCTTGGTATAGAATTAGTGATGCTCATCATAGGTGTACTAAGAAACACTCCACTATTATCCTCCTTAGGAACTTTTATGTTGGTATCTCTAGCTGGAATAGGTATGTTCTTGATACTCTTACAGGGGGTAATTTCCTAGGTACTCCTGCTTTAGAAACTAGTTACATCATTGAGAGTCTAGTTGGAATACCACCTGTTAATGAAGCTAAAATTGAAATCTCTCTTGAGGATGTCATGAAAAAGTTGGAGGCCATAGAGAAAAATCTTCCAAGTGTTGAGACTAAATTGGGAATACTACTTGATAATGCTGATAAACTTGATAAATCCCTAGGAGGAATTAATGAAAGAATTGCTGTCTTAGAAACTTGTGCTATCCATGATAATCAAACCCATAGGATTGGTGAACTTGAAGAAGCTATGGGAACCTTGGGTTCAACCTTTTCTTCTCTTAAGTTTAAGGAGAAAGCTTATGTGGGTAAGGAGCAAAAGTTCATGTATGTCCCTAAGATGCCAAAGCCAAAGAATCATTATGATCTTAAAATTGATAAAACCCTTAGTACCACTATGGGAAATTTAGATAATGGAGCATCTAAGATACCTTTTGCGACAAGTTGTATTTTTAAGAAAAATTATGATATTGATGCTTCTTCTCTTGATGTTACTTGATTTTCACTTTCTGCGCCTAGCTGAAAGGCGTTAAAGAAAAGCGCTTATGGGAGACAACCCATTATTTTATTTCTGCTATTTTTGTTTTATATTTGAGTCAAGGTGCTTGTTAATACTGTAGCAATACCTTTGTATCTTTTTTTTTCTTGCATTGTTGTGCCAAGTAAAGTCTTTGATAGAAAGTTGATACTAGATTTGGATTTCTACGCAGAAACAGATTTTTAGCTGTCACGGTTTTGAGTTTTTCTCTTTGTAGAAAAATCGTAAAATCTTGGAAAAATTCATGAGTAATCCTCAGATATGTATGCAACTTTCATTCAACTGGAGCTTTTCCATCTGAGCAGGTTAAGTTCCTCGAAAAAATTCGTCTTTACGGACTGTTCTGTTTTTGACAGATTCTGCCTTTTATTTCGCATTGCCTCTTTTACTGTGTTTGAGTGGATTTCTTTGCTCCATTAAATTTCAGTAGCCTTGGGTAATGTCCAGAAGTGCTGGGAATGATTGTGTCCTTGCTGAACATGTGAATTTTTGATTATGCACTAACCCTCTAATGAGATTGCTTTGAGTTTGGTGTGAAGGAAGTTTTCAAGGATCAAGAGAGGAGGATGGTATAATATGATCAAGAAGAGTGAAAAGTCTAAGCTTGGGGATGCCCCCGTGGTTCATCCCTGCATATTTCAAGAAGACTCAAGCGTCTAAGCTTGGTGATGCCCAAGGCATCCCCTTCTTCATCAACAACTTATCAGGTCACCTCTAGTGAATCAATATTTTAATTCCGTCACATCTTATGCGCTTTACTTAGAGCGTCCGTGTGCTTTTATTCTCGTTTGTTATTTTAGTTTTTTGAATAAATCGGATCCTAACATGCTTGTGTGGGAGAGAGACACGCTCCGCTTTTTTATTTGAACACTTGTGTTCTTCGTTTTACTTTTAATGTTCATGGCGGAAGCTGAAAGCCGCAACGCTTATTGTTATTTGGTTGGAAACAGAAAATGCTTCATGTGGTAGTTGGTATATTGTCTTGAATAATTTGATACTTGGCAATTGTTTTGAGCTCTCAAGTAGATCATGTTTAAGCTCTTGCATCATGTAGTTTAAGCCTATTAGTGGAGAACTACCGTAAAGCTTGTTGAAATTTGGTTTGCATGATTGGTCTCTCTAAGGTCTAGATATTTTCTGGTAAAAGTGTTTGAGCAACAAGGAAGACAGTGTAGAGTCTTATAATGCTTGCAAAATGTTCTTATGTAAGTTTTGCTGTACCGGTTTATACTTGTGTTTGCTTCAAACAACCTTGCTAGCCAAAGCCTTGTATCGAGAGGGAATGCTTCTCGTGCATCCAAAACCTTGAGCCAAAATCTATGCCATTTGTGTCCACCATAACTACCTACTATGTGGTATTTTTCTGCCATTCCAAGTAAATACTTCATGTGCTACCTTTAAACAATTCAAAACTTTATTACTCCTTATTTGTGTCAATGTTTTATAGCTCATGAGGAAGTATGTGGTGTTTTATCTTTCAATCTTGTTGGGCGAGACTTTCACCAATGGACTAGTGGCATATACATCCGCTTATCCAATAATTTTGCAAAAAGAGCTGGCAACGGGGTGCCCAACCCCAATTAATTAACTTTCATTAATAATTCTCTTCACATGTTTTGCCCTGATTTACCAGCAAGCAACTTAATTTTGCAATAGACACTCCTCCATGGTATGTGAAATGTTGGAAGGCACCCGAGGATTCGGTTAGCCATGGCTTGTGAAAGCAAAAGGTTGGGAGGAGTGTCATCTTTAAATAAAACTAAAATACATGTGTAAACAAAAGAGAAGAGGGATGATCTACCTTGCTGGTAGAGATAACGTCCTTCATGGGAGCCGCTCTTTGAAAGTCTGTTTGACAAGGGGGTTAGAGTGCCCACTACCATTCGTTGACAACAACAAACACCTCTCAAAACTTTATTTTTATGCTCTCTTTATGATTTCAAAACTTAAAAAGCTCTAGCACATGATTTAATCCTTGCTTCCCTCTGCGAAGGGCCTTTCTTTTACTTTATGTTGAGTCAGTTTACCTACTTCTTTCTATCTTAGAAGCAAACACTTGTGTCAACTCTGTGTGCATTGATTCTTACATGCTTGCTTATTGCACTTATTATATTACTTTGTGTTGACAATTATCCATGAGATATGCAAGTTGAAGTTGAAAGCAATTGCTGAAACTTAAATCTTCCTTTGTGAAACTTAAATCTTCCTTTGTGTTGCTTCAAAACCCTTTATTAAGAATCTATTGCTTTATGAGTTAACTCTTATGCAAGACTTTTTTATGCTTGTCTTGAAAGTACCATTAATGAAAAGTTTTTGCTATATGATTCAGTTGTTTAGTCATTATCTTTTTGTTAGCAAACTATAGACCATTGCTTTGAGTCACTTCATTCATCTCATATGCTTTACAATAGTATTGATCAAGATTATGTTGGTAGCATGTCACTTCAGAAATTATTCTTTTTATCGTTTACCTACTCGAGGGCGAGTAGGAACTAAGCTTGGGGATGTTTGATACGTCTCCAACGTATCTATAATTTCTTATGTTCCATGCTAGTTTTATGACAATACCTACATGTTTTATTCACATTTTATAATGTTTTTATGCATTTTCTGGGACTAACCTATTAACAAGATGCCACAGTGCCAGTTCCTATTTTCTGCTGTTTTTGATTAAAGAAAAGTTATTCTACAAATATTCTCGGAATTGGACGAAACAAAAGCCCACGGCCCTATTTTCCATGGAGGGTTCCAGAAGACCGAAGAGGAGTCGAGGAAGGCCAGCAGGGGGCCCACCCCATAGGGCGGCTCGGGGGGCCCACTGCCGCGCCCAGATGTGGGGAGGGAGCCCCTGGCTCCCCCGACGCTACCCCTTCGCCTATTTATTCCTTCGTCCCCGAAAACCCTATGACGGAGGCCAGAAAATACCAGAACAGTTCCAGAGGCGCCGCCGCCGTCAACCCTAACTCGGGGGGTTCAGAAGATCTCCTCCGGCACCCTGCCGGAGAGGGGAATCATCACCGGAGGGCTCTACATCACCATGCCCGCCTCCGGACTGATGCGTGAGTAGTTCATCCTTGGACTATGGGTCCATAGCAGTAGCTAGATGGTTGTCTTCTCCTATTGTGCCATCATGTTTAGATCTTGTGAGCTGCCTATCATGATCAAGATCATCTATTTGTAATGCTACATGTTGTGTTTGCTAGGATCCGATGAATATGGAATACTATGTCAAGTTGATTATAGATCTATCTTATATGTGTTGTTTATGATCTTGCATGCTCTCCGTTGCTAGTAGAGGCTCTGGCCAAGTTGATACTTGTAACTCCAAGAGGGAGTATTTATGCTAGATAGTGGGTTCATGTCTCCATTGAATCCGGGACGAGTGACGAGAAAGTCCTAAGGTTGTGGATGTGCTTGTTGCCACTAGGGATAAAACATCAATGCTTTGTCTAAGGATATTTGTATTGTTTACATTACGCACGGTACTTAATGCAATTGTCACGTTGCTTGCAGATTCTTGGAAGGGGTGCGGATGCTAACCCGAAGGTGGACTTTTTAGGCATAGATGCATGCTGGATGGCGGTCTATGTTCTTTGTCGTAATGCCCTAAGTAAATCTCATAGTAGTCATCATGATATGTATGTGCATTTTTATGCCCTCTCTATTTGTCAATTTCGCAACTGTAATTTGTTTACCCAACATGTTATTTATCTTATTGCAGAGACACCACTAGTGAACTGTGGACCCCGGTCCATTCTTTTACATCTGAAATACAACCTACTGCATTCATTGTTCTCTTTTGTTTTATGCAAGCAAACATCATTTTCCACACCATATGTTTAATCCTTTGTTTTCAGCAAGCCGGTGAGATTGACAACCTCACTGTTAAGTTGGGGCAAAGTATTTTGATTGTGTTGTGCAGGTTCCACGTTGGCGCCGGAATCCCTGGTGTTGCGCCGCACTACACTCCTTCACCAACAACCTTCATGTGATCTTCATCTCCTATTGGTTCGATAACCTCAGTTTCTTACTGAGGGAAAACTCGCTGCTGTACTCATCATACCTTCCTTTTGGGGTTCCCAACGGACGTGTGCTTTAGCGTCACAAGCAATCCCTACCACACCACTACCTCCGTCATTCCAAGATGAAGATGATGCTGCTGTGAAGCTCAAGTCCAATGAAGTCAGGATTGGACCAATGACACGAGCTCGTGCGAAGCTACTTAAGCAACATGTGAACTTGTTCCTATGTGATATGATGACCCACAAGTATAGGGGGTGTATCGTAGTATCTTTGATAAGTAAGAATGTCGATCCCAACGAGGAGCAGAAGGTGTTGACAAGCAGTTTCGATGAAGGATTCACTGTAAATGTTCACAGACAAGTATTCAGGGGGTTTTGATGTAACAAATGAATAAAGTACGAGTAAGTAAAGTGCGAGAGTAACAATTGCAGCGAGTGGCCCAATCCTTTTTAGCACAAAGGACAAGCCGGTTTGTTTACTTATAATAACCAAACGTTCCCGAGGACACACGGGATTTTAGTCTAGTGCTTTCGCTACATACGGCTAATTAATCTTCATTGTTTTGATAAGTGTTGTGTGGGTGAACCTATGCTAATGTACCGCCCTTCCTAGGACTAATACATACTTGTGATTATACCCCTTGCAAGCATCCGCAACTACAAGAAAGTAATTAAGATAAATCTAACCACAGACCTTAAACTACGAGATCCTGCTATCCCTCCTCCATCGATATACCAACGGGGGCTCGGGTTTCGTCACTCCGGCAACCCCGCAATTGGCAAACGAGTACAAGATGCATTCCCCTAGGCCCATAAAGGTGAAGTGTCATGTAGTCGACGTTCACACGACACCACTAGAAGAATAACACCACAACTTAAATATCATAACATTGAATATTACTCAACCATACTTCACTACTAACATTTAGACTTCACCCATGTCCTCAAGAACTAAACGAACTACTCACGAGACATCATATGGAACATGATCAGAGGTGATATGATGATGAATAACAATCTGAACATAAACCTTGGTTCAACGGTTTCACTCAATAGCATCAATAACAAGTAGAAATCAACACCGGGAGAGTTTCCCCTATCAAACAATCAAGATCAAACCCAAATTGCTACAGCGGTGACGATGTGCAGCGGTGGAGACGGCGGTGATGATGATGAAGATGATGACGATGGTGATGGAGACGATGTCCAACTCGATGGCGGTGACGATGGCATCGATTTCCCCCTCCGGGAGGGAATTTCCCCGGCGGATCTCAGCCTGCCGGAGAGCTCTTTTCTCTCTGGTGTTCTCCGCCTCGCAGAGGCGGCTGTGTCTCTTCGCGACCTATCCCCTCGAGCTTAGGTTTTCGGGACGAAGACGTTCACGAAGAAAAGGAGGCGAGAGGGGGCTGTGGGCCCCCTCCTCACAGGGCGGCGCGGCCAGGCCTTGGGCCGCGCCGGCCTATGAGGTGGGCCCACCTCGGGTCCCCTCGGCTCCCCCTTCTGGCTCCCTTCGTCTTCTGGAAAAATAGGATATTTCATATAATTTCCGTCAACTGTTGATCTTCCGAAATATTGCATTCGACGGCGCTTTTTCCAGCGGAATCCGACTCCGGTGCGCGATCCTCCAATAGTCGTGAATCATGCAAAATAGATGAAATAACATAAGTATTATCCCCAAATATGAAATATATCAATGAATAGCAGCAAATTATGATATAAAATAGTGATGCAAATTGGACGTATCAACTCCCCCAAGCTTAGACTTCGCTTGTCCCCAAGCGAAACTGAACTCGGTAAACAGGACCACATGTTTATGGAGTGAAGAGTCGATAAATAAAATACGGACAAGAAGCTTCATATTCATTCACACAAGACATTTTAGTAAACAACTTCCTCATATAATTCAACTTGAAACAAGTATAAGGTAATCACAAATAAAGGTGCATAAGAAATCATAGTTGGTGATGGCAAACTTCGTCCTTGGTCAAAGAACAGTTAACAGGTTATACTTATCTATCGAGCAGCGCTCTTATGTTAAAGTTTATATGGCACAACTTGCATACTCAATCATAATAACCTCCTCATGATCATTGATAACTTGCAAAGCTATATTCATTCAGATAAAACTTGTACTAAACAAGGAAGAATAAAAGACATGATGAAGCAAATCACAATATAATGGTTTGAGCACAACAACTCAAATGCTTGCTTAAGATGGAGGGAAATAGGTTTACTGACTCAACATAGAGTAAAAGACAGGCCCTTCGCAGAGGGAAGCAGGGATTAAATCATGTGCTAGAGCTTTTTCAGTTTTGAAATCATATAAAGAGAATGAAAGTAACATTTTGAGAGGTGTTTGATGTTGTCAACGACTGGTAGCGGGTACTCTAACCCCCTTGCCAGACAAACCTTCAAAGAGCGGCTCCCATTTTATTTTTATTTTTGTGTGGCACTCCTTCCAACCTTTCTTTCACAAACCATGGCTAACCGAATCCTCGGGTGCCTGCCAACAATCTCATACCATGAAGGAGTGCCTTTTTATTTTAGTTTTATTATGATGACACTCCCCCAACCTTTGCTTACTCAAGCCATGGCTAACCGAATCCTTCGAGTGCCGTCCATCAATCACATACCATGGAGGAGTGTCTATTTAGGTTAATTAATTTGGGACTGGGAATCCCATTGCCAGCTCTTTTTGCAAAATTATTGGATAAGCGGATGAAGCCACTAGTCCATTGGTGAAAGTTGCCCAACAAGATTGAAAGATAAAACACCACATACAAGAATAGAAGCACCCGTAGACATCAAGGTAGCACATGAAGTATTTACTTGGAGTGGCGCAAAATACCACATAATAGGTAGTTATGGTGGACACAAATGGCATAGGTTTGGGTTAAGGTTTGGATGCACGAGAAGTATTCCCTCTCAGTACAGGTCTTTGGCTAGCAAGGTTAATTAGCAAGCATAAGAGTCGAGGGAAACAAACAAATATACATGTGATAGAAACAATCATGCAGCTTCCTTGTAAGCACAAACAATTTTAACTTCAGAATAATAAGCTATGAGCTAACAAGAAAGAAAGATAATGAAACAACTACATGTATTTCTCTTTTCTACTTAAACCTCAAAGTGTTGTTGCTATTGACCAATGCTAAGTTTGCCAAAACCAAATAGATTTATTCAGTGCTCCCAAAGTGATACCAATACTAATAACAAGATCAATCATATAATAGGGATTGCAAACTAAAATAAGATGTGCAATATGTAAATGATAAGACTTCTCATTAATATTCCATAACGATAACTCACACCAAAGGATACATAGACAACCAACTAAAGGAGAGATACTTCCACACTGCAACCTATCTTATATGATAACTTCCCTACTCATGATATGACACTACTTGACAGTAAAAAGTAAAAGGTAGTGATGATGTGATACCGCGGCACTCCCCCAAGCTTGGGACAAACCAAGGGGATGCCAATACCAATGATGAATTACTCCTTCGGCGGTGGTGGTGATGAATTCTTCCCATCATCAGACTTCCAAGGAAGAGGCTCTCCATCAACAAACGACATCTTGGTCTCGGGAATCCTGAAACTAGCAGCATAGCTTATGTGTTTAAACCTGTTTTCATACTCACAGTTTTGATTCTGAACATCATAGAGTTGAGCTTGGAGTTTGTTGGTGGTGTCGTGAAGCGAGAGGATGTCGTCCCATAGCCTTGTAGTCTCTTTCTTGTGTCCATTGATAAGTTCAGACACAATCTTGTGGAAGATGTCCACCTCACGCTCAGCCATCTTCTTGTATTTGAAGACCTCTTGCTCTAGCTTCTCCATCCTGTCTTCCAAGCTTCCTTCTCCTTTAGGACCCTGGACATCCTTGATCTGCAGCTCTCCATCAACGAGCAGCAACTCCTTGGGGTGCATCCTCAGCTCCTTGCTAGCGTACAGTTGACGTAGGCGTAGTAGCTTCCTTGTGACGGTAAAGCACTCGTCCGTTGGGAACCCCAAGAGGAAGGTATGATGTGTACAGCAGCAAGTTTTCCCTCAGTTAGAAACCAAGGTTTATCGAACCAGTAGGAGCCAAGAAGCACGTTGAAGGTTGATGGTGACGGAGTGTAGTGCGGCGCAACACCAGGGATTCGGCGCCAACGTGGAACCTGCACAACACAACCAAAGTACTTTGCCCCAACGAAACGAGTGAGGTTGTCAATCTCACCGGCTTGCTGTTACAAAGGATTAGATGTATAGTGTGGATGATGATTGTTTGCAGAGAACGAGTAAAACAAGTATTGCGATGAGATTGTATTCGATGTAAAAGAATGGACCGGGGTCCACAGTTCACTAGAGGTGTCTCTCCCATAAGATAAATAGCATGTTGGGTGAACGAATTACAGTTGGGCAATTGACAAATAGAGAGGGCATGACAATGCACATACATGACATGATGAGTATTGTGAGATTCAATTGGGCATTACGACAAAGTACATAGACCGCTATCCAGCATGCATCTATGCCTAAAAAGTCCACTTTCAGGTTATCATCCGAACCCCTTCCGGTATTAAGTTGCAAGCAACAGACAATTGCATTAAGTATGGTGCGTAATGTAATCAATAACTATATCCTCGAACATAGCATCAATGTTTTATCCCTAGTGGCAACAGCACATCCACAATCTTAGAACTTTCTGTCACTGTCCCAGATTTAATGGAGGCATGAACCCACTATCGAGCATAAATACTCCCTCTTGGAGTTACTAGCAAAAACTTGGCCAGAGCCTCTACTAACAACGGAGAGCATGCAAGATCATAAACAACACATAGGTAATAGATTGATAATCAACATAACATAGTATTCTCTATCAATCGGATCCCAACAAACACAACATATAGCATTACAGATAGATGATCTTGATCATGTTAGGCAGCTCACAAGATCCGACAATGAAGCACATGAGGAGAAGACAACCATCTAGCTACTGCTATGGACCCATAGTCCAGGGGTGAACTACTCACTCATCAATCCGGAGGTGACCATGGCGGTGTAGAGTCCTCCGGGAGATGAATCCCCTCTCCGGCAGGGTGCCGGAGGCGATCTCCTGAACCCCCCGAGATGGGATTGGCGGCGGCGTCTCAGTAAGGGTTTCCGTATCGTGGCTCTCGGTACTGGGGGTTTCGCGGCGGAGGCTTTAAGTAGGCAGAAGGGCAACGTGGGGGGCCACACGAGGGCCCCACACGCCAGGGCCGCGCGGCCAAGACCTGGGCCGCGCCGCCCTGTTGTGGCGGCGCCTCGTGGCCCCACTTCCTTTCCCCCTCGGTCTTCTGGAAGCTTCGTGCAAAAATAGGACCCTGGGCGTTGATTGCGTCCAATTCCGAGAATATTTCCTTACTAGGATTTCTGAAACCAAAAACAGCAGAAAACAGCAACTGGCTCTTCGGCATCTCGTTAATAGGTTAGTGCCGGAAAATGCATAATAATGACATATAATGTGTATAAAACATGTGAGTATCATCATAAAAGTAGCATGGAACATAAGAAATTATAGATACGTTTGAGACGTATCAAGCATCCCCAAGCTTAGTTCCTACTCGTCCCGAGTAGGTAAACGATAACAAAGATAATTTCTTAGTGACAATGCTACCAACATAATCTTGATCAATACTATTGTAAGCACATGTAATGAATGCAACGATTTGAAACAATGGTAAATGACATGAGTAAACAATTGAATCATAAAGCAAAGACTTTTCATGAATAGTACTTAAAGACAAGCATCAATAAGTCTTGCATAAGAGTTAACTCATAAAGCAATAATTCAAAGTAAAGGTATTGAAGCAACACAAAGGAAGATAAAGTTTCAGCGGTTGCTTTCAACTTGTAACATGTATATCTCATGGATATTGTCAATGTAAAGTAATATAACAAGTGCAATATGCAAGTATGTAGGAATCAATGCACAGTTCACACAAGTGTTTGCTTCTTGAGGTGGAGAGAAATAGGTGAACTGACTCAACATAAAAGTAAAAGAATGGTCCTTCAAAGAGGAAAGCATCGATTGCTATATTTGTGCTAGAGCTTTGGTTTTGAAAACAAGAAACAATTTTGTCAACGGTAGTAATAAAGCATATGAGTTATGTAAATTATATCTTACAAGTTGCAAGCCTCATGCATAGTATACTAATAGTGCCCGCACCTTGTCCTAATTAGCTTGGATTACCGGGATTATCATCGCAATACACATGTTTTAACCAAGTGTCACAAAGGGGTACCTCTATGCCGCCTGTACAAAGGTCTAAGGAGAAAGCTCGTATTGGATTTCTCGCTTTTGATTATTCTCAACTTAGACATCCATACCGGGACAACATAGACAACAGATAATGGACTCCTCTTTTATGCATAAGCATGTAGCAAAAATTAATGTTCTCATATGAGATTGAGGATATATGTCCAAAACTGAAACTTCCACCGGATCATGGCTTTAGTTAGCGGCCCAATGTTCTTCTCTAACAATATGCATGCTCTAACCATTAAATGAGTGGTAAATCTCCCTTACTTCAGACAAGACGGACATGCATAGCAACTCACATGATATTCAACAAAGAGTAGTTGATGGCGTCCCCAGAAACATGGTTATCGCTCAACAAGCAACTTAATAAGAGATAAAGTGCATAAGTACATATTCAATACCACAATAGTTTTTAAGCTATTTGTCCCATGAGCTATATATTGTAAAGGTAAAGAATGGAAATTTTAAAGGTAGCACTCAAGCAATTTACTTTGGAATGGCGGAGAAATACCATGTGGTAGGTAGGTATGGTGGACACAAATGGCATAGTGGTTGGCTCAAGGATTTTGGATGCATGAGAAGTATTCCCTCTCGATACAAGGTTTAGGCTAGCAAGGTTATTTGAAACAAACACAAGGATGAAGCGGTGCAGCAAAACTCACATAAAAGACATATTGTAAACATTATAAGACTCTACACCGTCTTCCTTGTTGTTCAAACTCAATACTAGAAATTATCTAGACCTTAGAGAGACCAAACATGCAAATCAGATTTTAGCATGCTCTATGTATTTCTTCATTAATAAGTGCAAAGTATATGATGCAAGAGCTTAAACATGAGCACAAAAATTGCCAAGTATCACATTATTCAAGATATTATACCAATTACCACATATATCATTTTCCAATTCAAACCATATAACAATTTAACGAAGAAGAAACTTTCGCCATGAATACTATGAGTAAAGCCTAAGGACATATTTGTCCATATGCAACAGCGGAGCGTGTCTCTCTCCCACACAATGAATGCTAGGATCCAACTTTATTCAAACAAAACAAAAAACAAAAACAAACAGACGCTCCAAGCAAAGTACATAAGATGTGATGGAATAAAAATATAGTTTCAGGGAGGAACCCGATAATGTTGTCGATGAAGAAGGGGATGCCTTGGGCATCCCCAAGCTTAGACGCTTGAGTCTTCTTGATATATGCAGGGGTGAACCACCGGGGCATCCCCAAGCTTAGAGCTTTCACTCTCCTTGATCATAGTGTATATCATCCTCCTCTCTTGATCCTTGAAAACTTCCTCCACACCAAACTCGAAACAAACTCATTAGAGGATTAGTGCATAATCAAAATTCACATATTCAGAGGTGACACAATCATTCTTTATACTTCTGGACATTGCACAAAGCTACTGAAAGTCAATGGAACAAAGAAATCCATCTAACATAGCAAAACAGGCAATGCAAAATAAAAGGCAGAATCTGTCAAAACAGAACAGTTCGTAAAGATGAATTTTTAACAGGCACCAGACTTGCTCAGATGAGAAAACTTAAAACTAATGAAAGTTGCGTACATATCTGAGGATCACTCACGTAAATTGGCATAATTTTCTGAGTTACCTATAGAGAATTTTACCCAGATTCGTGACAGCAAAGAAAACTGTTTCTGCGCAGTAATCCAAATCTAGTATCATCCTTCTATTAGAGACTTTACTTGGTACAACAATGCAATAAAACTAAGATAAGGAGAGGTTGCTACAGTAGTAAACAACTTCCAAGACTCAAATATAAAACAAAATTACTGTAGTAAAAACATGGGTTGTCTCCCATAAGCGCTTTTCTTTAACGCCTTTCAGCTAGGCGCAGAAAGTGTGTATCAAGTATTATCAAGAGATGGTGCATCTACAGCGGGGTGTGGAGTTTTCTCAACCATGCATAGTATTTTGGATACATAGGTTTCAGCGGCTCCCTTTTCATTAGTCTTGGGCTTGCTACTCTCATCAAACAAATTTTCAGGAACAAGCCAAGCATAATTATCATCTAGAGCTTCATGCATCGCTAGGAGCTTACATGGTATTGGTGCTTTAATCTCCCCACCATCATTAACATTATTAGTGTACTTAATTCTATCCATATCCATCTTTTCAAGTGTTCTTTTAAAATCGGTGATCATACCAAGCCTATCATGCTTACTAAAAACTTTTCTAGCTTCTCTTGGCTACATCCTCAAATTCTCGCACTAGGACTTTTAAAACAAAATCTCTCTTCTCTCCCCTCTCCATATCAGAAAGTGTAAGAAACATGTGTTGTATCATGGGGTTGAGACTAATAAATCTAGCTTCCATCATGCGTACCAAACAAACAGAAACATCTTCATAGGTAGGGACAGCTTTTGCAAGGGGTATATCTTTAAGATCTTCATGCATACTAACATGGGTGAAAAATTCTTCTATATTATCTCTCCCAATTATAGACCCTTGTCCTATCGGTATATCTTTTTCAGTAAAATTAAAAGGAAACATGATGAAATAAGTAAAGTAGATGCAAGTAACTAATTTTTTTGTGTTTTTGATATAGCAAACAAGATAGTAAATAAAGTAAAACTAGCAACTAATTTTTTTGTGTTTTGTTTTAGTGCAGCAAACAAAGTAGTAAATAAAATAAAGCAAGACAAAAACAAAGTAAAGAGATTGGATTGTGAAGACTCCCCTTGCAGCGTGTCTTGATCTCCCCGGCAACGGCGCCAGAAAATATGCTGCTAGCGTACAGTTGACGTAGCCGTAGTACCTTCCTTGTGACGGTAAAGCACTCGTCCGTTGGGAACCCCAAGAGGAAGGTATGATGTGTACAGCAGCAAGTTTTCCCTCAGTTAGAAACCAAGGTTTATCGAACCGATGAGGAGCCAAGAAGCACGTTGAAGGTTGATGGTGACGGAGTGTAGTGCGGCGCAACACCGGGGATTCCGGCGCCAACGTGGAACCTGCACAACACAACCAAAGTACTTTGCCCCAACGAAACGAGTGAGGTTGTCAATCTCACCGGCTTGCTGTATACAAAGGATTAGATGTATAGTGTGGATGATGATTGTTTGCGAGAGAACAGTAAAACAAGTATTGCGAGTAGATTGTATTCGATGTAAAAGAATGGACCGGGGTCCACAGTTCACTAGAGGTGTCTCTCCCATAAGATAAATAGCATGTTGGGTGAACAAATTACGGTTGGGCAATTGACAAATAGAGAGGGCATGACAATGCACATACATGACATGATGAGTATTGTGAGATTCAATTGGGCATTACGACAAAGTACATAGACCGCTATCCAGCATGCATCTATGCCTAAAAAGTCCACTTTCAGGTTATCATCCGAACCCCTTCCGGTATTAAGTTGCAAGCAACGAGACAATTGCATTAAGTATGGTGCGTAATGTAATCAATAACTACATCCTCGAACATAGCATCAATGTTTTATCCCTAGTGGCAACAGCACATCCACAATCTTATAACTTTCTCATCACTTGTCCCAGATTTAATGGAGGCATGAACCCACTATCGAGCATAAATACTCCCTCTTGGAGTTACTAGCAAAAACTTGGCCGGAGCCTCTACTAACAACGGAGAGCATGCAAGATCATAAACAACACATAGGTAATAGATTGATAATCAACATAACATAGTATTCTCTATTCAATCGGATCCCAACAAACACAACATATAGCATTACGGATAGATGATCTTGATCATGTTAGGCAGCTCACAAGATCCGACAATGAAGCACATGAGGAGAAGACAACCATCTAGCTACTGCTATGGACCCATAGTCCAGGGGTGAACTACTCACTCATCAATCCGGAGGCGACCATGGCGGTGTAGAGTCCTCCGGGAGATGAATCCCCTCTCCGGCAGGGTGCCGGAGGCGATCTCCTGAATCCCCCGAGATGGGATTGGCGTCGGCGGCGTCTCAGTAAGGTTTTCCGTATCGTGGCTCTCGGTACTGGGGGTTTCGCGACGGAGGCTTTAAGTAGGCGGAAGGGCAACGCGGGGGCCACACGAGGGCCCCACACGCCAGGGCCGCGCGGCCAAGACCTGGGCCGCGCCGCCCTGTTGTGGCGGCGCCTCGTGGCCCCACTTCCTTTCCCCCTCGGTCTTCTGGAAGCTTCATGCAAAAATAGGACCCTGGGCGTTGACTTCGTCCAATTCCGAGAATATTTCCTTACTAAGATTTCTGAAACCAAAAACAGCAGAAAACAACAACTGGCTCTTCGGCATCTCGTTAATAGGTTAGTGCCGGAAAATGCATAATAATGACATATAATGTGTATAAAACATGTGAGTATCATCATAAAAGTAGCATGGAACATAAGAAATTATAGATACGTTTGAGACGTATCACTCCTCCATGTACAAGTTGTCAACGTCTTTGCAGGAGCTGTCCTTTTGAGTTTCCGACGAAGACATGATGACTCTAGATCCAAAGCAAATCCTGGCAGAAACAGCTCGAAACCAAACACGTCAAAAAAATGATATACGGACCTCCAGGGGTCCCGGGGATTATATAGCAAGAATTTTTATGTCATAAGGAAAGTACCAGGTCGAACCAGAGTTGGAAAGAGGCGACGAGGCGGCCAGCTCATAGGGCGGCGCGGGCCAAGGCCTGGCCGCGCCGGCCTATGGGGGCACGCCCTCGTGCGTCTCCTCCACTCCGTTTCGATCTTGTAATTTTTCATATTTTCCAAAAACAGCAAAAACATTGTTCGGAAAGTAAATTGCGAACTTTTTATTACCAGTACTGTTACCTATTCAAAGTCGAATTCTGGCGGACTATCAATTTGTCCTTTGATGAAAGCCTCCGGTGTTTCCACTCGAATAACATCAACATCTACATTGTAAGAATCACCTGAGATATAATGCTTGAGTCTTTGTCCATTCACCACTTGTGTGGCATTGCCTTGGAGAGAGCTAATTTTTATTGCTCCTGAACGATACACCTCCTCAACAACATATGGTCCTTCCCATTTCGAGAGTAATTTCCCGCAAAGAATCCGAGATGAGACCGATACAATAGGACTTTATCCCCAATATTAAATTCTCTTTTGATAATCCTTCTATCATGCCATTTTTTAACTTTCTCTTTAAAGAGTTTAGCATTTTCATAAGCTTCACTTCTCCATTCATCTAGAGAACTCAATTGCAGCAACCTCTTATTACCGACTAGTTTAGGATCTTTATTTAATTCTCTAACAGCCCAATAAGCTTTGTGCTCTAGTTCTAAAGGTAAATGACAAGCTTTTCCATAAACCATTTTATAAGGTGACATTCCCATGGGATTTTTATAAGCAGTTCTATAAGGCCATAGTGCTTCCTTCAATTTACTAGCCCAATTCTTTCTAGTTTTATTAACAGTCTTTTGCAAGATAGATTTAATCTCTCTATTTGATAGTTCTACTTGCCCACTAGTTTGAGGATGATAAGCGGAAGCGGTTCAAGAGCTGTACTAAGCACAACATGACTTCACACAAACTATTCTAATCACACACATAACCAATTAGGTGCATTGGTTTTCTTTCCTTAGGAAAAATAATTTCCTCTCATTACATATGTAAATGATAGTTTCCATTTAGTTCTTGAGGAAATAATTTTCTCTCATTGAATCTTCTTAAGATTTAACTTCCTCAAACAATTATACATGAAATCATGTTGACCTAAGTCAACCATTCATCATCATCATTTGGGAAAATGATTTAAATGAGGTAGGATACCTCATACAATTTAACAATTCTAAAATATGATTTAAAATCACCAAGTATTTCCAATTCTATGATTAATGCCATATTTAGCAAGAGTTTTTCTAAAACCACCATGAATAAAATGAGAACCTCCATCAGTCATAATATATCTAGGAACTCCAAATCGAGGAAAAATAATATCTAAAAGCATTCTTAAAGAGGTCTCACCATCAGCACTTTTTGTAGGTATGGCTTCCACCCATTTAGTAACATAATCAACATCAACAAGTATATGAGTGTTACCTTCGAAGAGGGAAAAGGTCCCATGAAGTCAAATCCCCAACAATCGAACGGTTCAATAACAAGAGTATAATTCATAGGCATTTCATTGCGTCTAGAGATATTACCAACCCTTTGGCATTCATCACAAGATAAAATAAACTTCCTTGCATCTTTGAAGAGAGTTGGCCAATAAAAACCTGATTGTAGAACCTTTTGCGCGGTTCTATCTCCGGCGTGATGTCCTCCATAAGCACTCCCATGACATTTACTCAATATCTCTTGCTGTTCATATTCGGGAACACATCTTCGCAGAATACCATCCACTCCTTCTTTATATAAGTGTGGGTCATCCCAGAAATAATGCCTCAAGTCATAAAAGAATTTCCTCCTTTGCTGAGCTGAAAAGGTCGGAGGCAAGTACTTGGAAACAATAAAGTTAGCATAATCAGCATACCAAGGACTGTCTCGCGAGCTCACCTTTATTACAGCCAATTGTTCATTTGGAAAACTATCATTAACAGGAACAGGATCATAAGCAATATTTTCCAATCTAGACAAATTATCAGCAACAGGATTATCAGCACCTTTCCTATCTACAATATGTAAATCAAATTCTTGCAACAGAAGCACCCATCTAATAAGCCTTGGCTTAGCATCTTTCTTTTGCATAAGGTATCTGATTGCAGCATGATCAGTATGAATAGTAACTTTTGAATCAACAATATAAGATCTAAACTTATCACAAGCAAAGACTACAGCTAACAATTCTTTTTCAGTAGTAGCATAATTTCTTTGAGCAGCATCAAGAGTTTTACTAGCATAATGAATAACATTCAATTTTTTATTTACTCGCTGTCCAAGAACAGCGCCTACAGCAAAATCACTAGCATCACACATAATTTCAAATGGTAAGTTCCAATCAGGAGGTTCAACTATAGGAGCAGTTGTTAAGGCTTTCTTTAGAGTTTCAAAAGCTTCCTTACAATCATCATCAAAAACAAAAGGTACATCTTTTTGAAGAAGATTAGTAAGAGGCTTTGAAATCTTGGAGAAGTCTTTAATAAACCTCCTATAAAACCCAAGCATGACCAAGAACACTACGAATACCTTTAAGATCCCTAGGATAGGGCATCTTCTCAATTGCTTCAACTTTAGCTCTATCAACTTCAATACCTCTCTCGGAAATTTTATGTCCCAATACAATTCCTTCATTAACCATAAAGTGGCATTTCTCCCAATTAAGAACAAGGTTAGTTTCTTCACATCTCTCGCAAAACTTTATCAAGGTTCCGCAAGCAATTATCAAAAGAATTCCCATAGACAGAAAAATCATCCATGAATACCTCTACAATACTCTCGCAAAAGCCATGAAAAATAGCAGACATGCATCTTTGAAAAGTAGCAGGAGCATTACATAAACCAAAAGGCATACGTCTATAAGCATAAGTTCCATAGGGACAAGTGAAAGTGGTTTTCTCTTGATCCTTAGTTTTAACAGCAATTTGTGAAAACCCAGAATAACCATCAAGAAAGCAAAAATGAGTATTTTTGGATAACCTTTCTAACATTTGATTAATAAAAGGCAAAGGGTAATGATCTTTCTTAGTAACTTTATTAACTTTACGATAATCAATGCACATTCTATACCCTACAACTACTCTTTGAGGTATGAGCTCATCATTATCATTAGGCACAACAGTCATTCCTCCTTTCTTAGGAACACAATGCACAGGACTAACCCATCTACTATCAGCAATAGGATATATAATACCAGCTTCAAGAAGTCTTAATACCTCATTTCTTACCACATCCTTCATCTTAGGAATTAGACGACGCCGAGGTTCAACAACGAGCTTTGCATCATCTTCCATATTAATGGCGTGTTGGCAAATAGAGGGAGAAATCCCCTTCAAGTCATCAAGAGTGTAGCCAATAGCACTTCGGTGTTTCTTCAATATTTCCAATAACCTTTCTTCTTCAAACTCTGTAAGCTTAGAACTAATAATAACAGGATATATTTTCTTATCATCAATATGAGCATATTTAAGATTATCAGGTAATGGTTTTAAATCAAAGACAGGATCTTCCTTTGGTGGCGGTGTTGTACCCAGATCTTCTACCGGTAAATCATGCTTAAGAATAGGTTGACGAAGGAAAATTTCATCAAGCTCATTTCTTTCTTCCCTAAAAACTTCACTCTCACTATTCTCCAAATGTTGCTGCAAAGGATTATTAGGAGCAAGAGCAATAGATGCACACTGTTCAACTCTAACATCGTTATTAGGCAAATCAGCTTTATAAGGAGTTTTGGTAAATTTAGAGAAGTTAAACTCATAAGATTCACCAGAAAATTTAGTCAAAATTTTGTCTTTCTTGCAATCTATAATAGCTCCACAAGTATTTAGAAAAGGTCTACCAAAAATGATAGGACAATATTTACTAGCAGCAGAACCAAGTACCAAAAAGTCAACAGGATATTTAATCTTACCGCATAGAACTTCCACATCTCGAACAATACCAATTGGAGAGATTGTTTCTCTATTAGCCAGCCGAATAACCACATCAATATCTTCAAGTTCACAAGAACCAATTTCGTGCATAATCTCCGTGTAAAGCTCATAAGGAATAGCACTAATGCTTGCACCAATATCACATAAACCATAATAACAATGATCTCCAATTCTAACAGATAGCATAGGAACACTAGCTTTCTTAGACTTATTAGGATGTGAAACAATATTAGAAGCATCTTCACAGAAAATAATATGACCATCCTCCACATTTTCAGTCACAAGATCTTTAACTATTGCAACAGCGAGGTTCAACTTTTATTTGTTCTTCGGGTTCTATAGGTTTCTTTTCACTTTTATGAACCGCACTATTTATAACGAGTACTCCTTCATTTTAGCAGGGAAAGGAGTTTTTTCAATATAAGCTTCAGGAATAACATGATCAACAGTTTCAACTACAACACATTTATTTATAGATGAATCAATTTTATCTTTATACGGTTCATGATACTTATCAAAATTCTTCTTAGGCAATTCATAATGAGAGGCAAAAGCTTTATAAAGATTTGCAGCAACTTGAGAATCAAGACCATAAGTAGCACTCATATTACGAAATTTATCAGTATCCATAAAAGCTTCAATGCATTTATAATCATAATTTATACCTGATTCTCTATCTTTGTCGTTCTCCCATCCTTCAGTATTTTCCTGGATCCGATTAAGAAGGTCCCTTTTAAACTCTTCTTTGTTGCGCGTAAATGATCCAGAACAAGAAGTATCCGAGCAAGGTCTTGTCTTCAAAAGAAAGTCTTGCATAGAAATTATCAATAATAACATTACCAGGAAGCTCATGAATGGGGCATTTGAGCATTAAAGACTTCAATCTCCCCCACGCTTGGGCAATACTCTCTCCATCATGAGGCCAAAAATTATATATGCGGTTCCGATCCTTGTGAATTTCACTTGGAGGATAGAACTTAGAATAAAACCGGGGCACAATATCATTCCATTCAAGAGAATCCCCATTATCCAGTAATTTATACCAATGCGCCGCTTTACCAGACAGCGATATAGAAAATAGTTTCTTCCTCACTTCATCCATAGCAATACCTGCACACTTGAATAAACCGCATAATTCATGTAAGAACAGTAAATGATCTCCAGGGTGGACAGTTCCATCCCCTTTATAACGGTTATCCACTACACGTTCAATAATTTTCATAGGTATTTTGTATGGTATCTCTTCCTCACCTGGCGCTTCATCCACTTCCTTTGCAGTAGTAGTAGATTTTCCAAATAAAAACTCAAGAGAAGATCTCTCCATAATGAATTATAGCAGCAGGCAGAAATAAAATCAGCACAAACAGTAGAAATTTCCCTTACCAATTCCACTTACCAATAGCGCTTCACTCCCCGGCAACGGCGCCAGAAAATAGTCTTGATGACCCACAAGTATAGGGGTGTATCGTAGTATCTTCGATAAGTAAGAATGTCAATCCCAACGAGGAGCAGAAGGTGTTGACAAGCAGTTTCGATGAAGGATTCACTGTAAATGCTCACAGACAAGTATTCAGGGGGGTTTTGATGTAACAAATGAATAAAGTATGAGTAAGTAAAGTGCGAGAGTAACAATTGCAGCGAGTGGCCCAATCCTTTTTAGCACAAAGGACAAACCGGTTTGTTTACTTATAATAACCAAACGTTCCTGAGGACACACGGGATTTTAGTCTAGTGCTTTCGCTACATACGGCTAATTAATATTCATTGTTTTGATAAGTGTTGTGTGGGTGAACCTATGCTAATGTACCGCCCTTCCTAGGACTAATACATACTTGTGATTATACCCCTTGCAAGCATCCGCAACTACAAGAAAGTAATTAAGATAAATCTAACCACAGACCTTAAACTCGAGATCCTGCTATCCCTCCCGCATCGATATACCAACGGGGGCTCGAGTTCCGTCACTCCGGCAACCCCGCAATTGGCAAACGAGTACAAGATGCATTCCCCTAGGCCCATAAAGGTGAAGTGTCGTGTAGTCGACGTTCACACGACACCACTAGAAGAATAACACCACAACTTAAATATCATAACATTGAATATTACTCAACCATACTTCACTACTAACATTTAGACTTCACCCATGTCCTCAAGAACTAAATGAACTACTCACGAGACATCATATGGAACATGATCAGAGGTGATATGATGATGAATAACAATCTGAACATAAACCTTGGTTCAACGGTTTCACTCAATAGCATCAATAACAAGTAGAAATCAACACCGGGAGAGTTTCCCCTATCAAACAATCAAGATCAAACCCAAATTGCTACAGCGGTGACGATGTGCAGCGGTGGAGACGGCGGTGATGATGATGAAGATGATGATGATGGTGATGGAGACGATGTCCAACTCGATGGCGGTGACGATGGCGTCGATTTCCCCCTCCGGGAGGGAATTTCCCCGGCGGATCTCAGCCTGCCGGAGAGCTCTTTTCTCTCTGGTGTTCTCCGCCTCCCGCGAGGCGGCCGTGTCTCTTCGCGACCTATCCCCTCGAGCTTAGGTTTTCGGGACGAAGACGTTCGCGAAGAAAAGGAGGCGAGAGGGGCTGTGGGCCCCCTCCTCACAGGCGGCGCGGCCGGGCCTTGGGCCGCGCCGGCCTATGAGGTGGGCCCACCTCGGGTCCCCTCGGCTCCCCTTCCGGCTCCCTTCGTCTTCTGGAAAAATAGGATTTTTCATATAATTTCCGTCAACTGTTGATCTTCCGAAATATTGCATTCTGACGGCGCTTTTTCCAGCAGAATCCTGACTCCGGTGCGCGATCCTCCAATAGTCGTGAATCATGCAAAATAGATGAAATAACATAAGTATTATCCCCAAATATGAAATATATCAATGAATAGCAGCAAATTATGATATAAAATAGTGATGCAAATTGGACGTATCATGATACTTTGATCGATGAGAACTTTATACTGCCTAAGTCGTATTACTTATGTATGATCAGGTATGAAGAGGAACCAAGCATCGCACGAGGAGGAGAGGAGCAGCTGGACAGGAAACTGGACGTGAAGCTGGACATGGAGCTGGACTTGAAGACATTCCATGGACGCGCGAGGGAGGAGCGGGAGGCGTGCGCGAGAGGAGGAGATGCATTCCAGGACGGCGCCAGGTCCGATCCGACCGGCCGTGCCACCGGACCATCCGGTCCCAGGCCCGGTCCGACCGGCTGCTAGGCCGGATCCGTCCGGTCCAAACCGGACGCGGCGCTTGTGCCAGCCGGGCACTATCCAGTATGCCCGGAACTATCGCCCGGTCACCACCCGGCGCCAGGCCCGGTTTGAACTGGCTGGCCCGGTCCCAAGCCCGGCCGAGTCCGAGTCTGTCTCGACCAGATCTATTTTGGGTCGGTTATTTTCGTACTTTTTCGACCCGAGGTCGTCTTGAACCCCTATATAAGTGCCCAGGACGCCCCCAAAGTTGCTTTAGACCATGTTTAAGATAAACCCTAGTTCATAGTTGATTGCTTTGCAACTCTATTGAATCCCTACACCATATTGCATTGATTTGGTGTAATTCCTGAAAGTCTTGTGTGATCTGCTGTTTCATTTGGAATTAGAAGGTTGCAACTTACCGCTTCGTGGTCGGCGGCTACATGCGCAAGTGTGTGGAGTTGCGAATATCTTGCAGGGTTGAGAGCTGTTGCATTGGCGATAGGGACTAATAGAGAGATCTCATTGCGTCATACAAGTTATCATCCACTTCATCAAGTTATCTCCGCTGTGTTCACCCCGTGATCATCATCACCACTGTGCTTACTAAGAAGATCGGGCCACCCCTTATCATCTTGGTATCAGATTTCAGTGTTTCCTCGGTAAGGCATCCACAATCCACACCATAGTTGAGTTGTGAGTGTTTTCCTATCCAGAAAAAGCAAAAAAAAAAATTAGGGTTAGGGTTGGCCATAGCTTTAGATTGCACTAATTTCGAGTTTTAGTTGCTTTTCGTAGTTGTTTTTGCGTATCTTTTTCTTCCATCTAGTGTTGTTAGGGTTTGTGTTTCCGCTTTCATCTAGAGTCAGTTTTTGTTGCTCCGAGTCCACATAGAATACAGTGTGTTTGTCCAAACCATAGCCACAGCCTTTCGATATACGTGACTAGGAACTTTCCCAAAAGAGACTAGTTTTACCGCTCGACAGGCGCTCATTAGGGTTTTGGTGTTATCAAGGAGTTGAGTCAAAAAAAGAGAAACTTGAAAATAAGCAAAATGAGCTACATAAGATGCGTGTTATACAAAAAGAAAATCCAAAAAGAAAAGTGAAGTGCTAGTAGAATCAAGTGAAGGCCTAAGTTTTCTTTAACTGCACCCGTAGTTGAGCAATCTTGTGCTTGTCCCGTTGAGCTTTGCTAGCGTCTCTCGAGTGCATTGCAACCTTTTCTCCATATAGTTGCATTGCCACATTTATCGCCTTGTGTGAGTATCTTTGGTTGTCTATGGTCAGCGCTAGAGCTTGTTATTGGTGCAAATAGGTAGCCCACCTACATCCCCATATATACCCTGCTTTGTCGTGTGATTGTTTTTATACCCTTGATATTCGCTTCGCTACATCCGTGCACTAGTCATCACTACAAGTGGTAAGCAATACTAATTCACTTTGGAGCGGTAAGATTTCCTTTTCTTATCAGTTTTGAGTCAGTTGTGAGAGTACCACCATATATATTTGATTTAGTGCACTAACCTACTAACCATGTCTGCTAGTGATGAGAAAATTGTTAACCAAGAAAACAAGATATTCCGATGATTTGATGACATGGAGGGAGTATGAGGCTCTTCGGAATGAGATGCGACGTGAATTCCGCACTCAGGATGATGAGCTTCGGGGAACGGTCCAAGGGATCTCCCAGAAGCTGGATGCTACTAGTGCGACCGTCACTACAATGAAAGATCAAATGACGGATATCCATCGCAGTCTTCAAGGTTTACACCTGGCTGTTGAAAATCTGACCAAACAACAACAACAACAACAAGCAGAAGACGAAGCAGAAGATGAAGCACCTAATGCTAATCGTGGTGCTGAGCGTGGTAACCGCCCTCGTGGGTTTGCTGAACTCCGACGTCCAGGTCGTGGGTTTGAGGAAGAAGATGGATTGGGTAAGCCCAAGTTCTCCATACCCAAGTTTGAAGGAGGTGCTGATGTTGAAGAATACCTCACTTGGGAGCTGAAGATTGAGAAGTTATGGCGCTTACATAATTACACACAAGATAGAAAGATCAAGCTTGCTTCTTCCGAATTTGATGGCTACGCATTGCGTTGGTGGGATGGACTTGTTCATGCTCGCGAAGAAGATGGTGAGCCGCCTATTATCACATGGCGTGCTATGAAGGCGGCAATGAACGATCGTTTTGTGCCCACTAATTATTTGTGGTCTACATTTGATAAGTTGACTCTATTGAGACAAGGTGTGAAGATTGTTGATGAATATTACATGAGATGGAGATGCTTATGCAGCGTGGCCGTGTAACATCCCAACTTTTCAATAAAGAAGAAAGAGAGAGTTTCAAAAATCCAAATTTGAGAACCAGCAAAAACTTTTTCTCATCATATAGTGCTATGCATATAGATCACTTTGTTTATTACTTGAGTGTGCAATTGGCCATGATATGTGCTTGTGTGATTACACTTACACCTAAACCTTAACTTTGATCTTTGGATCATCCAAATACAAAGAAAAAGAAAATAGAAAAGAAATTATAAAAATCAACTCAACACACACATATGGCTTATGCCATTTTTGCAAATTCTTAACCTAGACCACTTTGGCTTGCACCATTGGTTGTAAATGGTTACTAAACACTTTTAAACACTTTTGGGATCAAAGAAACTCAAATCAAATCAAAATCAAATTCAAATTCCAAGTTACATGCAATATGGTCACTTGTGACAATTTTAATCTGGTACCTACTTTGAGCCCTGTTATTTAGAGATTTCTCTTCTAGACGTTGCCAAATCTTTGCACCTCATCCAAGACAACATCAAGGTGAACAACTTTGCCCAAAACCATCACCCCAAATTCTTTCTCTATTTCAAATGACAAGCTAGCAAAGTTGAGACATTGAGGCATATGTTAGATCATATGCATTTTGTGATTTTGCAAACAAACCCCATTTTGACCACCACCACCACCATTCTATTGCAAATCATTTATGTTTCAAACCCACCAAATTTCATCCAAAAATTCCAAAGTTGACTTCTTGCGGGCATTGTGTCGAGCAGGTGGTGTGCCAACTCTGGACACTTTGAGACATCACAAAACCTGCTGGACCAAAGCCTAAACCCTCATGCTTTGCTCATCAAAACTGCTCCCCTGTACCCTCTGCAATTGGCCAAGCACTTGAGACAAGCTTTAGTACACTGTACCGTCGCCATTTGATCAAACTTGTCCATGTCGTGGCATGGCATTGACATCACCATGCCATCTCTCCCTCTGATCGACCCCAACGTGCACCATCATGTCTAACACGTTCCTCTCACTCTCCTGAGTCTGCTGGACACCTTGCTCGACGATTTCATGCATCAGACGCGCCAAGAACGCGACGCCCAGACACGCCCAGAACGTGCACGTGCACGCCAGAGCGAGCACGGCGAGCGTCGCAGACGCGTCTGGACACGTCGTCGCCCGAGCTCCTCCGTTGCCCCTCCCTTTTCTCTCTGCGTCAGAAGGACACCCGTGACCCCAGCAACGCCATGGACACGCCCACCTGGCCGTGGGAACCCTGTGCACCACGCCATGGCCGACGCCATCCGCCACGGACGCCAGAACGCGAGGACGATGACGAGTGCCACGGTCCCTCGTTTTCACCGCCGTCAAGCCCCGCGTCACCGCCAGGACCTCGCCTGCACGCCTGCATCATCGCCAGTCCACCATCGCCGCTGTAGCACCGTCGCCATGGGTGACATCGTCACAGCACCGTGGGCACCTCTAGCCGCTATAAAAGGAGCCATCCCCGCGCCCAAATCTTCACACCACCGTGCTCCCCTCTCTCTTCTCACTCACCTCGACCACCTCCCCTCTCCTATTAGCTACTAGCGCCGCCCAATTTCATCGCCGGAGCCCGCGGAGGTGCTGAGAAGCGCGCCGCCGATTTCGACCACCGTTGGAGACGCCGTCGGTGCCAGCTGCTTCCTCGTCGTCGACAACCTCCCTGCAGCACGTCGCCGACCCTCGCCGCGCCGTCGGTAAGCCGCCGACCCCCCACCATCGCCGCCAGTGGCCGCGCCTCTCGTCGCCATCAACGAAGGCTGTGAGCCGTTGATCTCCTTTCTAATCCTGCGGCACAGTTTGATCCATACCGTTTCGCGGGTTATAAGTGGCTGACAGGTGGCCCCCACTTGTCAGGCAGCCAACGCGTGCTGGACGCGTGGTGGGCTGGCCTGTGCCGTTTTGAATCACTTGGGCCCAGTTATTTTCCCGCCAGCCCGTTAAGTTCAAATCCGAATTTCTGTTTAATTTCAAATTTGCTTACTGATGCTGTTTTCAAAATTGCATAGTTTCCAAACCACTAGGCCAAAATTTATGAAATTGATATTGTTGGAAAGATTAGAGTTTTATCTACCCAATGCCACTGGTTTGAACCCTAGATCTTGAGTAGAATTAAAGTAGCAAAATAAACAAGGCAGGGACGTTTCTGACTTCAAACAATTGTTAAAATTCAACCAAAAATGCTTTTGAGTTGATTCCAACTCCTATAACCCACATTTCACTTGCACTAATTGTTTCTGCAAAAATATGCCATGATTACTTTGGATGATCATGGCCTAGTTTAATTAGAGGACTATTTGGCTATTTCTAGTCAAAGATATTGTCCAAAACTATTTATAAATCTTATGGGAGTTTTTCTCTCACTTAAATCTTGTCACAAACATTCCAATATGAGATAGAGACTCTGGTCATTTAGTTATCATATGGTTTGTTTGATGATATTAAATCATCATCATGTTAGGGTTAAAGTGTATGAGGTGCTCCACCTCATTTAAATCATTTTCTTAAATGATAAGTATGAAGAGGTTGACTTTGGTCAACCTAGGTCATATATTATTCATGAAAGAATTTAAATCTTAATAAGATAAGGAGAGGAAGTTATTTATCTAAAGAAGGAAAAGAAGCACCTTAATAAGTATGAGAGGAAATTATTTTTCTTAAATAAGAAAAACAAATCCACCAACTTAATAGTAGTGTATGATGATAGCCTAGCTTGTGTGACTTATGTGTGCTTAGTATAGTACTTAAGATTGGCGTGGTGATGGTACCTCGTATTCGTATTTTAGACGCTAGTACGGAAGAATATCAAGAGGAGGAGGAGGCCTACTTCCAAGGAGAAGAAGACCAATTTGATCAGTACAACAACCAAGGCAAGCTAATACACTTGCAAAGTGCAAAGCTCTTCAAGAGCAATGCATCACCCTCTTTTACTTTATGCTTAGTGGTCCTATTCCAAGTTTTACTACTTTTGACTTATTCAAAGTTACTTTTTGATTCATGTTTCACTTGGTCTAGGATAGCATAAGATTACCAAGCTTAGCCTAGAACAAGCAAAGCTAAGTTAGCACCCCTCATGATTAGTGATATTGCTAACAAATAAAACTTGACTACTCTAGATGGGAACTTGGTGAAGTGCAGTGTTTTGAAGGATTTTTGAAAGGTGTTTATGACTTAGAGAAGATGGTGATTTTTGATTAAAACTGATATTGGTTTGGATGCGATACCTTTCCAATTTACAAGTACCCCCACAATACCTGATTATGGGTAGGGCTTAACTGGAAGTTTGTGTGTCTTAGTATGGGTTCCCTCTGAACAAGCATCATAGGGGTTATGCCGAGGCTGCCTCCGTTGTTGAGAAATGATGTGAATTGAGGTGAATTGTACGGCCAAGCCCTCGTGCGGTTCCCGTGCCGACGGTTTGTCTTCACTGGGAGGCCAAGCTCATGGGGAGAGGTGCCTATACTAGGATATATAAGTGAAAGGTTAAGGTTGATGATCCGCGTACTGAGTTACGATGATTCGGGGTTATCCCCGACGGATGTAATCAAATGTTGTGGCACAACTGTGCAACCTCTGCAGAGTGTAAACCTATTCGAATAGCCGTGTCCACGGTTACGGACGGTTGGAAAGGCCATACAATTTCCGGTGTCAGATTCTTGAAAAGGTTGAATGGTGAATGGTGACTTGCCTTGAATCACAACTGAGTTGTGGGAATGACACTAATGTTCCCACTTGAGTTAGTTAGCAAATGTTGAGTCTTTTACTAAATGCTTATGAACTAAAATTGGCTTTATGCAAATAAACTTAGAGCTTAGAACCCTCTTTAGTGAAATAGTGTTACTTACCTTAGTATTAGTTTGCGAGTACTTTGAAAGTACTCACGGCTGTGTCCCTGGCTATTCCAATGGCCAGACTATGAAGATGAGCAGCAGTACGAAGATGACGGCCAGCAGGACGGCTACAACAACTAGGAGTTCTTCTAATGTCAAGCGTTGGCCTGTGGATTTAGATAGTCCACTACTACTACTACTACGCTTCCGCTTTGTAATATTTGTGATGTTCGTTGATCAATAGATCAACTATGGTTGTAATATTGGACCATGTGAGCTACTTTCGTAAGACGAGTATGGCTTGTAATGAATGATGACTTATGATATCCACTGTTATGTCTCGCAACAACATTATTCCTGGGATTGCGATGAATGACATAATAGGCATCTGGACTTAAAAATCCGGGTGTTGACAAGTTGGTATCAGAGCCATTGTTTGACCTTAGGAGACCCTAGTTAGAATGGACGTTCTGCAAAACTTAAGTTCAAAAACAAATGAAGTGAATATTTCTGAAAAACTTAGCCACTTTCTTCTGTTTGAGATCTTGTTAAATAAGAAGTCATGCTCTTCCTTTTGAACCCACATAAAATTTTGACACACTTGTTCACTCTCTAACTTACTCATCCAATTCTCTTTCAGATGGAGCCCAACAACACCAAGTTTTACCAGTTGGGGAATGGTGGGAGTCTGATTTTCGAGCAGGACTTGGATGCCCTGTCGGACTTTCTTGGACGCCCGCACCCCGAGTTCCACGGAGTTGAGGTCAATGACCAGCCCGGAGGGGAGCTGCAGTGGATCATCACCGCTGACTTGAGGGGCAAGATGGAGCCTCCCACCTCTGAGAGGATCCTTTTCTCCTTCAGGGAAAGCAACTGGCTCGACGGCCTTGCACGTGCTCTTCAGGAAGCACTTGCTCGTTTGTGCGGACAAAATGTGGCAGCCCTTCAGGAGGAACGCTTTGCGCATCTCGCAAGGCGTAACACTGCTGGAGAACCCATGGACCTGCCACTGCACCCCCAGATGAGGCATCACGTGGATCACTTGGACTTCATGCTGTACCACACCCAGCAGGATCTAGACAACGCACGCGCCTACGCCAACCAGACTCACCTTGCACTGGCAAATCATGCCGATGCAATCAAGATGCTTGCCAAGGACCGCAAGACCCTCCGCCTGCAGCGTGCCAGGAAGGACGCTACCATTGCGCGCCTTCGCGCCAGGATAGCATCCTTGGAGGCCACTGTCAAGGCCCAAGAAGACCAGCTGAATGAGATGGACGAGGAAGGTGAAGACATTCAGGGAGGAGAAGCCTTCCTGAGTGATGATGATGACTTCGAAGAAGATGAGATGATGAGGACATCCCTACCTCACTACTACCTCCGTCATTGCAAGTTGAAGATGAACCTGCTGTGAAGCTCAAGTCCAATGAAGTTCGGATTGGACCAATTACAAGGGCTCGTGCGAAGCTACTTAAACAACAGGTGAACTTGTTTCTAAACGGTACTTTGATTGATGAGAACTTTATACTGCCTAAGTCCTATTACTTATGTATCATCAGGTATCAAGAAGAGACGAGCATCGCACGAGGAGGAGAGGAGCAGCTGGACATGAAGACGGACGTCAAGAGGGCCGTGAAGCTGGACATGGAGCTGGACATGAAGATATCTCATGAACGCGCGAGGGAGGAGTGGGAGGCATGCGCGAGAGGAGAAGACGACGTCCAGGCCGGTCCAGAACCCGGTCAGACCGGCCACCAGACCGGACCGCCCGGTCCCTGGCCCGGTCGACCGGTCGGCAACCGGCCGCCAACCGGATGAGATTTATCGTACCGGGCAAAAATCGGAAAGTTGCGAAGTTTCCGGTTTCCGCCCGGTTGACCGGACCACCGACTGGCCCGCCCGGTCCACAGCCCGGTCGACCGGATTCTAGACCGGATTCGTCCGAGTCTGTCTCGACCAGATCTATTCTGGGTCGGTTTTCTTTGTATCTTTTCGACCAGAACTTGTCCCGGATGCCTATATAAGTGCCGAGGACGCCCCCCTAGCGGCTTAAGACCACGTTTAAGATAAACCCTAGTTCTTAGTTGTTTGCTTATGCAAAACTATTGAATCCCTACACCATATTGCTTGATATTGTGTAGATCCTGAAAAAGTCTTGTGTGATCTGCTTCGTGGTCGGCGGCTACGTGCGCAAGTGTGTGGAGTTGCGAATATCTTGCAGGGTTGAGAGCTGTTGCATTGGCGGCAGGGACCAATCGAGAAATCTCGTTGCATCATACAAGTTATCATCCACTACATCGTCGTGTTCCTCCGCTGCTATCATCCCGTGATCATCATCACCACCGTTGCTTACTGAGAAGATCGGGCCACCCCATATCATCTTGGTATCAGATTTCCAGTTTTCCTCGGTAAGCCATCCACAATCCACCCCATAGTTGAGTTGTGAGTGTTTTCCTATCCAGAAAAAGACAAAAATATTAGGGTTAGGGTTTGCCATAGCCTTAGATTGCACTAATTTCAAGTTTTAGTTGCTTTTCGTAGTTGTTTTTGCGTATCTTTGTCTTCCATCTAGTTTTTAGGGTTTGAGTATCCACCATCATCTTGTGTTTACTTTATCATCTAGTTTTCGTTTTTGTTACTCCGAGTCCACATAGCGTACACTTTGCTTTTCCCAACCATAGCCATAGCCTATCGATATACGTGACTAGGAACTTCCCCAGAAGAGACTAGTTTTACCGCTCGTCAGGCTGCTCATTAGGGTTTGGTGCTTTGCATATTTTGTTGGCCGTGTTATCAAGGAGTTGAGTCATAAAAAAAAGAGAAAATTGAAAAGAAGCAAAAATAGCTACATAGCTGCGTGTGTTATACAAAAAGAAAATACAAAAAGAAAAAGTGAAGTGCTAGTTGAATCAAGTGAAGGCCTAAGTTTACTTTACTGCACCTGTAGTTGAGCAATCTTGTGCCTGTCTCGTTGAGCTTTGCTAGCGTCTCTCTTGTGCATTGCAACCTTTCCCACATATAGTTGCATTGCCCCATTATATCGCCTTGTGTGAGTATCATTGGTTGTCTACGGTCAGCGCTAGAGCTTGTTATTGGTGCAAATAGGTAGCCTACCTACAGCCCCACATATATCCTGCTTTGTCGTGTGATTTGTTCTTATACCCTTGATATTCGCTTCGCTACATCTGTGCACTAGTTGTTACTGCAAGTGGTAAGCAACACTAATTTACTTTGGAACGGTAAGATCTCCTTTTCTTATCAAGTTTTTGAGTGAGTTGTGAGAGTACCACCATATTTTTTTGGATTTAGTGCACTAACCTACTAACCATGTCTGCTAGTGATGAGAAAATTGTTAACCAGGAGCATAAGAACTCCGCGGATTTGATGACATGGAGGGAGTATGAGGCTCTTCGTAATGAGATGCGACGTGAATTCCGCGCTCAGGATGATGAGCTTAAAGGGACGGTCCAAGAGATCTCCCAGAAGGCTGGATGCTACAAGTGCGACCGTCACAAGGATGCAAGATCAAACGACGGATATACAACGCAGTCTTACTGACTTGCGCTTACTTGTTGAGAATTTGACCGCACGACAACAACAAGACGATGATGAAGATTCTGAGCTTCAAGATGACGCACACAATGCTCGTGGTGCGCCACGTGGTTATCGTCCTCGCGGTTGGGCTCCACTTGGCCGCCATGGTCGTGGACAAGATGAGGAAGATGGATTGGGTAAGCCCAAATTTTCTATACCCAAGTTTGAAGGAGGTGCTGATGTTGAAGAATACCTCACTTGGGAGCTTAAGATTGAGAAGCTATGGAATTTACATCCGCACTACACTGAAGATAGGAAGATCAAGCTTGCTTCTTCTGAATTTGATGGCTATGCTTTGCGTTGGTGGGATGCTTTTGTTCGTAACCGAGACGAGGATGGTGAGCAACCTATACGTACATGGCGTGCCATGAAAGAGGCGATGACTTCTCGCTTTGTGCCTACAAATTATTTGCGGAATATATATGATAAGCTGACTCTATTGAGACAAGGTGTGAAGACTGTGGATGAATACTACATGGAGATGGAGATGCTAATGCAGCGTGGCCGTGTCCGTGAGTCTCTTGAGATGACAATGCAGCGTTTTCTGAATGGTTTGAAGTATGATATCAAAGGCATTGTTCGTCACTACAGCTACACCAATATGAATCAATTGTTACATCATGCAAGAGAAGCTGAATCACAGTTGGCTGACGAAGCAAAGATCAAAGGACGAGCTACAGGAGCTGGGCGTTTCACACCCCGCGCGGCCCCACCTACGGCGCCGGCGCCTTCGACACGCTCCGCCCCTTACTCTACTCCGCCTAGTAAGCCGGTCTCCAATGTGTCTAACACAAAGAAGTCCGAATCTGCTGCAAGTACGAGTGGCTCTAATGTGTCTACTGCGCGTAACCGTGATATGGCTTGTCACACATGTGGTGGCAAAGGTCACTTCAAGAGAGATTGTCCTAACCGTAAAGTCATGATTATCAATGAGGACAATGAGTATGAGACTGGAGATGATGTTGATCCTAATGCTCCAGACGATGATGACTATGACACTGATGGTGAAGATGCATATCCGTCTGATGCTCGAACCATTGTTGTGTCGCAGCGTGCTCTTAATGTGATGCCTAGTGCATCTACTCAGCGCTGCAATTTGTTCCAAACAAAAGCTTTAGTTGGTCCTGACAAGGCTTGCAAGGTCATTATTGATGGAGGGAGTTGCCGCAATTTAGCAAGCAAGGAGTTGTGTACCAAGCTGAAGTTGAAGTATCTACCGCACCCGCATCCATACTATATTCAGTGGTTGAGTGACAATGGTGAGATGAAGGTAAACCACATGGTGCGTGTTGAATTTGCTATTGGACCATATAAGGATTGCATTGATTTTGATGTGGTTCCTATGACGGTGTGTCACCTACTATTGGGTCGGCCTTGGCTCTATGACCGTTCTGTGCAACACAATGGCCGTGCCAATACATATCACTTGGAGTTCAAGGGCAAGAAAATCAACTTACAGCCTATGACACCACAACAAATTGTCAATGAGTCTCGTCAGAAAGTTGAAGTGAACTTGGAGGATGCATCTCTAGATAGGCGAGATAATTGTAATGTTGTGAGTGATATAACGAAAAGTGAGAGAGTGAATTCCTTAGTCTCATTAGCCACCAAAGAAGACATGAGAGAATTTAGTGAGGATCCTACAGCCATGCCTCTTGTGCTTTTGTACAGGGGTACGGTTTTGGTTTCTAACGATATGACCCCTCTTCCTCTTGGTGTTTCTAATGTTTTGCAGGAATTTGGCGACGTGTTTCCGGATGAGGTACCCGCAGGACTTCCACCATTGCGAGGTATTGAGCATCAAATCGACTTGATTCCCGGCGCTTCGCTACCCAATCGGGCACCATATAGAACGAACCCCGAAGAAACGAAAGAGATACATAAGCAAGTACAAGCGCTACTCGACAAAGGTTATATCCACATAAGCCTTAGTCCTTGTGCTGTTCCTGTTATTCTAGTTCCTAAGAAAGATGGTACATGGCGTATGTGCGTAGATTGTAGAGCTATAAACAATATCACTATTCGATATCGTCACCCTATTCCCCGTTTAGAGGATATGCTAGATGAATTGAGTGGTGCTGCTGTGTTCTCTAAAATTGATTTGCGTAGTGGTTATCATCAAATTAGGATGAAAGAAGGGGATGAGTGGAAAACTGCCTTTAAAACAAAATTTGGTTTATATGAGTGGTTAGTAATGCCTTTTGGTCTAACTAATGCACCTAGCACCTTCATGAGACTGATGAACCATGTTTTGCGTGAATTTATTGGCAAGTTTGTGGTTGTGTACTTTGATGACATATTAATCTACAGCCGCAATGAATCTAATCATACTATACATATTCGACATGTTTTGCAAGTGTTGCGTGATAATAAACTCTATGGTAATCTTGAGAAGTGCACGTTTTGCAAAGATAAGGTCATATTTACGGGTTATGTTGTCTCTAAGCATGGAGTAGAAGTAGATGTGTCTAAAATTGAAGCTATTCAAAATTGGCCTACTCCCATGAATGTGAGTCAAGTAAGAAGTTTTCATGGTCTAGCTGGGTTTTATAGAAGATTTGTGCCCAACTTTAGTACTATCGCTGCACCTTTGAATGACTTGACTAAAAAGGGTGTTATATTTGAGTGGGGCGCAACCCAAGATCATGCTTTTGATGAACTTAAGAGATTGTTAACTTCTGCACCGTTGCTTGCACTTCCTGATTTCAATAAGCAATTTGAGATTGAATGTGATGCTAGTGGTATTGGAATTGGTGGTGTGTTGATGCAAGAGGGTCGCCCAATTGCATATTTTTCTGAGAAACTGTCTGGTGCTAAGTTGAACTATCCTATCTATGATAAAGAATTGTATGCTTTAATTAGAGTTCTTGAGGTTTGGCAACATTACTTGTGGCCAAAAGAATTTATCATACATTCCGATCATGAAGCTTTGAAATACCCGAAAGCTCGGTCTACTTTGCATAAGCGTCTTGCTAAGTGGGTTGAGTTCATTGAGTCTTTTCCATACATTATTAAACATAAGAAGGGAAAAGATAATATTGTTGTTGATGCTCTATCTAGGAAGAATATGCTATTAACTCAACTTGATGTTAAAATTCCTGGGTTAGAAGTGCTATGTGATTTATATGCTACTGATCATGATTTTGCTTGAACCATATCGCTTATGTGCTCTTGGTAAAGCATGGGAAAAATATCACATACATGATGGGTTCTTGTTTAGAGCTAACAAACTATGTGTTCCGGAATCGTACGTGCGTTTGCTCTTATTGCGGGAATCACATGCTCGGAGGTTTGATGGGTCACTTTGGGCGTGAGAAGACGCTACTCATGCTAGCTGACCACTTTTATTGGCCAAAGATGAGGCGGGACGTGGACAGGTATGTGAAGAGGTGTATTACTTGCAACAAGTCCAAGTCCAAGCTGAAGCCTCACGGTTTGTATACTCCGTTACCGGCACCTACTACACCTTGGGAAGATATTAGTATGGATTTTGTGTTGGGTTTGCCGCGTACTAAAAGAGGCCATGATTCTATATTTGTGGTAGTGGACAGATTTTCTAAAATGTCACACTTTATTGCCTGCCACAAAAGCGACGATGCGTCGCATGTTGCTAATCTGTTTTTCAGGGAGATTGTTCGACTACATGGAGTCCCGAAGACTATTGTTTCTGATCGTGACGTGAAGTTTATGAGCTACTTCTGGAAGACGCTGTGGGGAAAGCTGGGGACAAAGCTACTGTTCAGTACTACTTGTCATCCCCAAACTGATGGTCAAACTGAGGTGGTGAATCGAACTTTGTCACAACTGTTGAGATCCATGATCAAGAAGAACCTGAAGGAGTGGGAAGAGTGTTTGCCGCATGTGGAGTTTGCTTACAACAGGGCGGTACACTCTACCACGGAGCTGTGTCCTTTTGAGGTGGTGTATGGTTTCAAACCCATTACCCCACTTGACTTGTTGCCTTTGCCCATACATGAGAGAGTTAATATGGAGGCATCCAAGAGGGCAGATTTTGTGCGAAAGATCCATGTGAAGACTAAAGAGTTGATAGAGAAGAAAGGCAAGAGCAATGCTGCAAGGATGAACAAGAAACGTAAGGAGATGTTGTTCAAGCCTGGTGATATGGTCTGGGTACATTTTCGCAAGGATAAGTTCCTGAAGCTGCGGAAGTCTAAGTTGAAGCCTCGTGGTGCTGGTCCTTACAAAGTGCTTGCCAAGATAAATGATAATGCATACTCGATAGATCTTCCAGTTGATGAGTTTGGTGTCAGTAATTCTTTCAATGTGGCTGATTTGACACCATATGACGGAGAAGACCTTGGAGCGTCGGGGTCGACGCCTTTTGAAGGGGGGGAGATGATGAGGACATCCCTACCTCACTACTACCTCCGTCATTGCAAGTTGAAGATGAACCTGCTGTGAAGCTCAAGTCCAATGAAGTTCGGATTGGACCAATTATAAGGGCTCGTGCGAAGCTACTTAAACAACAGGTGAACTTGTTTCTAAATGGTACTTTGATTGATGAGAACTTTATACTGCCTAAGTCCTATTACTTATGTATCATCAGGTATCAAGAAGAGACGAGCATCACACGAGGAGGAGAGGAGCAGCTGGACATGAAGACGGACGTCAAGAGGGCCGTGAAGCTGGACATGGAGCTGGACATGAAGATATCTCATGAACGCGCGAGGGAGGAGCGGGAGGCATGCGCGAGAGGAGAAGACGACGTCCAGGCCGGTCCAGAACGCGGTCAGACCGGCCACCAGACCGAACCGCTCGGTCCCTGGCCCGGTCGACCGGTCGGCAACCGGCCGCCAACCGGATGAGATTTATCGTACCGGGCAAAAACCGGAAAGTTGCGAAGTTTCCGGTTTCCGCCCGGTTGACCGGACCACCGACCGGCCCGCCCGGTCCACAGCCCGGTCGACCGGATTCCAGACCGGATTCGTCCGAGTCTGTCTCGACCAGATCTATTCTGGGTCGGTTTTCTTTGTATCTTTTTGACCAGAACTTGTCCCGGACGCCTATATAAGTGCCCAGGATGCCCCCTAGCGGCTTAAGACCACGTTTAAGATAAACCCTAGTTCTTAGTTGTTTGCTTATGCAAAACTATTGAATCCCTACACCATATAGCTTGATATTGTGTAGATCCTGAAAAAGTCTTGTGTGATCTGCTGTTCCATTGGGAATTAGACGGTTGCAACTTACCGCTTCGTGGTCGGCGGCTACGTGCGCAAGTGTGTGGAGTTGCGAATATCTTGCAGGGTTGAGAGCTGTTGCATTGGCGACAGGGACCAATCGAGAGATCTCGTTGCATCATACAAGTTATCATCCACTACATCGTCGTGTTCCTCCGCTGCTATCATCCCGTGATCATCATCACCACCGTTGCTTACTGAGAAGATCGGGCCACCCCATATCATGAGAACCCCGAGGAGGAGGACTACGAGTTTCTGGAGGCCGGAGAGGATGGAATCATCCCGATCGATGTGGATGATGATGAGGAGTAGATGCACTAGTTCACTTATGTAGGTGTGAGTTGTATCCCGTCCCACTGTATCGTAGCGCGAGTAAATGGTTCTTAAAACCATTGGGTGTTAGCTTGTAATATATGCTGAATGAATGAATGAATGAATGTGTGTTTGTGTTAACATCAAAAGAATTCAAGTTTTACATTTTTTGAACTTACTCAAAATAAGCCATAGAAATTTCCCTCTCATCTCATGATCTCTTTCCATATTCAGATGGCCCCTCCAACTCGTAGCGCAAATCAAGACGCTATGATGCAGATGTTGCAGATCATGCTGGAAGACAGAGAAGCTGAACGCGCAGAACGACATGCCAACATAGCAGCACTCCAACAGCTTGCCAACAACAACCATGGCCATGGGAACCATGATCACCCGGGGTCAAAACTCAAAAACTTCCAAAACACCAACCCACGAGTTTTCAGCAAGACTGAAGAACCCTTGGACGCCGATGATTGGCTTCAAACTATGGAAAACAACTTCGAAGTGGCTGGAGTGGATGAGTAGGAGAAAGTGCTGTTTGCCACGCACTACCTAGCAGGACCAGCAAGAGCTTGGTGGACAAGCACCCATGCCATGAACGCGGGACAATTCATGACTTGGGCAGATTTCAAGCTCAAGTTTAGCAAGTATCATGTGCCCCCGGGTTTAATAAAGAAGATGAGGGATGAGTTCCGCGAACTGAAGCAAGGTAGAATGTCGGTGGTAGAATACCGCGACAGGTTCCTCACCCTGTCAAGGTACGCCCCCGATGAAACTGACACCACTGAGAAGAGAAAGGAGAGGTTCCTGAATGGTCTGCATGATGAGATGCAGACAGTCTTAGTCAACATCCCCTTTGCCGACCTTGAAGCCCTGGTGGATTCCGCCATCCAGATGGAAGGCAAACTTCACCAAGCCAAGGAGAACCGCAAATGCCGCATGATGCACCAGAGTGGGCCCAGCAATACCCCAAGGTATCGCCCCAGCTCAAGCGGAGGTTTTGCCCCAAGAAACAACAAGCCCAATGCACCAATGTCACGTCCGGGTTTTCAAAACCGGAGTGGAGGAAACCCCAGGCCAGGAGGCCACCACAACAACAGCAACTACAACAACCACCACAACAACAACTTCAACCGCGCTCCGCCAAGAGCCCCCAACAACAACAACACCAACACCAACACCGCTCCGAGGACTGGGAGTAATGCCATCCCCGTCACCCCCAAGGACAAGTCCACCATCACCTGTTACGAGTGCGGAGTCGTGGGACACTACTCCAATGAGTGCCCCAAAAGGTTAGCCAAGAATGCTGCAAACACCGCTGCCCCTTCTCAGCAGCAACGCCGAGTCTCCACCGGCAAGAAGTTCACCCCCAACAACCCCAACAACCGCACCGGCCGTCTCTTTCACATGAACGCCGAGGAAGCCCAGGAAGCACCCGATGTCGTGCTGGGTATGTTTTCTGTTAACTTAGTACCTGCTAGAGTGTTGTTTGATTCTGGAGCATCGCATTCGTTTGTTACTGAAGATTTTGCATGCACTAGTAAAATCCAACCAATCAGTTTGAAGCATGTCATGATAGTTCAAATACCTGGATCAACAACCAAAGCTAGAAAATTTTGCAAAGATGTACCCATCAGTATTCATGAGATAGATTTTTATGCAAATTTGATTGTACTAGGAGCAAAAGGTTTGGAAGTAGTACGTGGTATGGACTGGATGTCGAAACATCATGGATTGATTGATTGTGCCAAGAAGGCCATCACCATGACTAGTAGCACCGGATTGGTAGTAAAACATGTGTCTGAAAGACTGCCCAGAAAATTCACCTGTAACCATAGTTTAGCCAAGCCAACTTTGGATCAGATCAGGGTCATTTGTCGATACCCCGATGTGTTTCCAGATGATCTACCCGGTATGCCCCCAGATCGGGATATCGAGTTTATCATCGAGTTAATCCCTGGAACAGGACCTATAGCCCAGAGAGCCTATAGCATGAACCCCGCAGAGTTAGTGGAACCGAAGAAGCAAGCTGGATGATATGCTTGTACAAAGGTCTGATTCGACCAAGTGCGTCGCCTTGGAGATCCCCAGTTTTGTTTGTGGATAAGAAAGACGGTGCCACTCGTTTATGTATGGATTACCGTAAGCTTAACGATGTCACCATCAAGAACAAGTACCCTTTGCCAAAGATAGAAGACCTGTTTGACCAGTTGACCGGTGCCAAAGTGTTCTCTAAGATTGATCTTAGGACTGGTTACCATCAGCTGAAGATCCGTGCAACGGATATCCCGAAGACTGCCTTCACCACCAGATATGGGTTGTATGAATACAATGTCATGTCATTTGGATTAACCAATGCCCCCGCTTACTTCATGAACCTCATGAATAAGATCTTCATGGACTTTTTGGATAAGTTTGTCGTTGTCTTCATCGACGACATCCTTATCTACTCCAAATTCGAAGAGGAACATGAACAGCATTTGGAAGTTATCCTAGAAACCCTTAGACAACACAAGTTGTATGCCAAGTTCAGCAAGTGCGAGTTTTGGTTGAAGGAAGTAGGATTCCTGGGACACATCTTGTCTGCAGGAGGAATTGCCGTAGATCCCGCAAAAATCAAAACCGTTGAGGAATGGAAAGCCCCAACCACTCAGACTGAAGTCTGTGCATTTCTCGGATTAGCGGGATATTACCGCAGGTTCGTTGAAGGATTCTCCAGCATCGCAAGACCAATGACCCAGCTGTTGAAGAAGGACAAGAAGTTTGACTGGACCGACAAGTGCGAAGAAAGTTTCCAGCAACTCAAGCTCAGTTTAACCACAGCCCCAATCCTGATCATGCCCGATATCACCAAGCCATTCGATGTCTATTGTGACGCATCCAAGATTGGTCTTAGCTGTGTGTTGATGCAAGAAGGCAAGGTGATATCATACCTGTCAAGACAACTGAAGCAGCATGAGCAGAACTACCCCACACATGACCTGGAGTTAGCAGCCGTAGTCTTAGCTTTGAAAGTATGGCGTCATTACCTCATGGGTAATCGATGCGAGATCTATTCGGATCACAAGAGCTTGAAGTATATCTTCACCCAGAAAGAGCTGAATATGAGGCAGCGCAGATGGATAGAGTTGATTAAGGACTATGATATGGAAATTCACTATCACCCGGCAAGGCCAATGTGGTAGCGGATGCCCTGAGTAGACAACTAATGCAGTTGAACTCCATGATCGCCATAGAACAGCCTAGTTTGTATCAAGAGTTTGAGCAGTTTAGACTGGAGCTAGTTAGCGAAGGATTCCTAGCCAGCATAGAGCTTCAGCCTACTTTGATGAGTCAAATCAAGGAAGCCCAGAAGGGAAACGCCAGCATTGACGGAATCAAGAACCAAATAGCTGCAGGGAAGACACCAGGATTCACCGAAGATGAAGAAGGAGTACTTTGGTACAACAGACGCCTATGTGTGCCCTCAGATTCAGAGTTGAAGCAAGTCATTCTGAAGGAAGCTCACGACACCTTGTATTCCATTCACCCCGGAGGTACCAAGATGTATCAAGATTTGAAGGAACAATTTTGGTGGCACGGAATGAAGCGAGAGATCGGAAGCTACATCGCCAAGTGTGATATCTGTTAGAGAGTCAAGGCAGAACATCAGCGACCCGCAGGACTGCTACAGCCCCTGCAGATTCTGGAATGGAAGTGGGATTCGGTAGGAATGGATTTTATCACCGCACTGCCCAAATCAAGCAAAGGAAATGATTCTATCTGGGTAGTGGTAGACAGATTGACCAAGGTAGCCCATTTTATCGCCGTCAAGACCACATACCAAGGCCCCAAGTTAGCTGAGTTGTACATCTCCAGAATAGTCGCCCTGCACGGAACCTCGAAGTCAATAGTGTCCGATAGAGGATCTCAATTCACCTCAAGATTTTGGCAGAAAGTACATGAAGGACTTGGAACCCGACTGAATTTCAGCACGGCATATCACCCGCAGACTGATGGACAGACTGAAAGAGTCAACCAGATACTCGAAGACATGTTGAGAGCTTGTATACTGGAATATGGATCCAAGTGGGAAGACTGCTTGCCTTACGCAGAATTCTCGTACAACAACAGTTATCAAGCCAGCTTGCAAATGGCCCCCTTTGAAGCTCTGTATGGAAGGAAGTGCCGTACCCCCCTGAATTGGTCGGAAGTCGGAGAGAGCCAAGTTTTTGGACCAGATGTTCTCCGAGAAGCTGAAGAGAAGGTGCACAAGATCCGCGAGTACCTCAAGACCGCTCAGTCACGACAGAAGAGTTACGCCGACAAGAGACGCCGAGAGATGACCTTCGAGATCGGAGACTTTGTCTATCTTAAAGTGTCGCCCCTTAAAGGAATGCAGAGGTTCCAGCTGAAAGGAAAGCTCGCCCCCAGATATGTCGGACCCTTCAAAGTTCTGAGTCGCCGAGGAGAAGTTTCATATCAACTTGAACTACCGGAAGAAATGTCTGCTGTGCACAATGTGTTTCACATCTCGCTACTTCGGAAGTGCCTAGAAGTGCCGGAGAAGACTGAAGTATTCAAGAACATCGATCACCACTCGGTGGATATCAACACAAACTTGACATACCGCGAAGTGCCTATTCGCATCTTGAAGAAGCTTTCAGGACCACCCGCACCAGGAGCATCAAGTTCCTGAAAATTCAGTGGAGCAATCACACTGAAGACGAAGCCACTTGGGAGCGCGAAGAAGACATGAAGAAGGAATACCCAGATCTCTTTAGTACCTAGTTTTTTTAGATCTCGGGACGAGATCTTTTGTAAGGGGGAAGGGTTTGTAACATCCCAACTTTTCAATAAAGAAGAAAGAGAGAGTTCCAAAAATCCAAATTTGAGAACCAACAAAAACTTTTTCTCATCATATAGTGCTATGCATATAGATCACTTTGTTTATTACTTGAGTGTGCAATTGGCCATGATATGTGCTTGTGTGATTACACTTACACCTAAACCTTAACTTTGATCTTTGGATCATCCAAATACAAAGAAAAAGAAAATAGAAAAGAAATTATAAAAATCAACTCAACACACACATATGGCTTATGCCATTTTTGCAAATTCTTAACCTAGACCACTTTGGCTTGCACCATTGGTTGTAAATGGTTACTAAACACTTTTAAACACTTTTGGGATCAAAGAAACTCAAATCAAATCAAAATCAAAATCAAATTCCAAGTTACATGCAATATGGTCACTTGTGACAATTTTAATCTGGTACCTACTTTGAGCCCTATTATTTAGAGATTTCTCTTCTAGACTTTGCCAAATCTTTGCACCTCATCCAAGACAACATCAAGGTGAACAACTTTGCCCAAAACCATCAGCCCAAATTCTTTCTCTATTTCAAATGAAAAGCTAGCAAAGTTAAGACATTGAGGCATATGTTAGATCATATGCATTTTGTGATTTTGCAAACAAACCCCATTTTGACCACCACCACCACCATTCTATTGCAAATCATTTATGTTTCAAACCCACCAAATTTCATCCAAAAATTCCAAAGTTGACTTCTTGCGGGCATTGTGTCGAGCAGGTGGTGTGCCAACTCTGGACACTTTGAGACATCACAAAACCTGCTGGACCAAAGCCTAAACCTTCATGCTTTGCTCATCAAAACTGCTCCCCGGTACCCTCTGCAACTGGCCAAGCACTTGAGACAAGCTTTAGTACACTGTACCGTCGCCATTTGATCAAACTTGTCCATTCCGTGGCATGGCATTGACATCACCATGCTATCTCTCCCTCTGATCGACCCCAACGTGCACCACCATGTCTAACACGTTCCTCTCACTCTCCTAAGTCTGCTGGACACCTTGCTCGACGATTTTGTGCATCGGACGCGCCAAGAACGTGACGCCCAGACACGCCCAGAACGTGCACGTGCACGCCAGAGCGAGCACGGCGAGCGTCGCAGACGCGTCTGGACACGTCGTCGCCCGAGCTCCTCCGTTGCCCCTCCCTTTTCTCTCTACGCCAGAAGGACACCCGTGACCCCAGCAACGCCATGGACACGCCCACCTGGCCGCGGGAACCCTGTGCACCACGCCATGGCCGACGCCATCCGCCACGGACGCCAGAACGTGAGGACGATGACGAGTGCCACGGTCCCTCGTTTTCACCGCCGTCAAGCCCCGCGTCACCGCCAGGACCTCGCCTGCACGCCTGCATCATCGCCAGTCCACCATCGCCGATGTAGCACCGTCGCCATGGGTGACATCGTCACATCACCGTGGGCACCTCCAGCCGCTATAAAAGGAGCCATCCCCGCGCCCAAATCTTCACACCACCGTGCTCCCCTCTCTCTTCTCACTCACCTCGACCACCTCCCCTCTCCGATTAGCTACTAGCGCCGCCCAATTTCATCGCCGGAGCCCGCGGAGGTGCTGAGAAGCGCGCCGCCGATTTCGACCACCGTTGGAGACGCCGTCGGTGCCAGCCGCTTCCTCGTCGTCGACAACCTCCCTGCAGCACGTCGCCGACCCTCGCCGCGCCGCCGGTAAGCCGCCGACCCCCCACCGTCGCCGCCAGTGGCCGCGCCTCTCGTCGCCATCAACGAAGGCTGTGAGCCGTTGATCTCCTTTCTAATCCTGCGGCACAGTTTGATCCATACCGTTTCGCGGGTTATAAGTGGCTGATAGGTGGCCCCCACTTGTCAGGCAGCCCACGCGTGCTGGACGCGTGGTGGGCTGGCCTGTGCCGTTTTGAATCACTTGGGCCCAGTTATTTTCCCGCCAGCCCGTTAAGTTCAAATCCGAATTTCTGTTTAATTTCAAATTTGCTTACTGATGCTGTTTTCAAAATTGCATAGTTTCCAAACTACTGGGCCAAAATTTATGAAATTGATATTGTTGGAAAGCTTAGAGTTTTATCTACCCAATGCCACTAGTTTGAACCCTAGATCTTGAGTAGAATTAAAGTAGCAAAATAAACAAGGCAGGGATGTTTCTGACTTCAAACAATTGTTAAAATTCAACCAAAAATGCTTTTGAGTTGATTCCAACTCCTATAACCCACATTTCACTTGCACTAATTGTTTCTGCAAAAATATGCCATGCTTACTTTGGATGATCATGGCCTAGTTTAATTAGAGGACTATTTGGCTATTTCTAGTCAAAGATATTGTCCAAAACTATTTATAAATCTTATGGGAGTTTTTCTCTCACTTAAATCCTGTCACAAACATTCCAATATGAGATAGAGACTCTGGTCATTTAGTTATCATATGGTTTGTTTGATGATATTAAATCATCATCATGTTAGGGTTAAAGTGTATGAGGTGCTCCACCTCATTTAAATCATTTTCTTAAATGATAAGTATGAAGAGGTTGACTTTGGTCAACCTAGGTCATATATTATTCATGAAAGAATTTAAATCTTAATAAGATAAGGAGAGGAAGTTATTTATCTAAAGAAGGAAAAGAAGCACCTTAATTAGTATGAGAGGAAATTATTTTTCTTAAATAAGAAAAACAAATCCACCAACTTAATAGTAGTGTATGATGATAGCCTAGCTTGTGTGACTTATGTGTGCTTAGTATAGTACTTAAGATTGGTGTGGTGATGGTACCTCATATTCGTATTTTAGACGCTAGTACGGAAGAATATCAAGAGGAGGAGGAGGCCTACTTCCAAGGAGAAGAAGACCAATTTGATCAGTACAACAACCAAGGCAAGCTAATACACTTGCAAAGTGCAAAGCTCTTCAAGAGCAATGCATCACCCTCTTTTACTTTATGCTTAGTGGTCCTATTCTAAGTTTTACTATGCAAGTTTTACTACTTTTGACTTATTCAAAGTTACTTTTTGATTCATGTTTCACTTGGTCTAGGATAGCATAAGATTACCAAGCTTAGCCTAGAACAAGCAAAGCTAAGTTAGCACCCCTCATGATTAGTGCTATTGCTAACAAATAAAACTTGACTACTCTAGATGGGAACTTGGTGAAGTGAAGTGTTTTGAAGGATTTTTGAAAGGTGTTTATGACTTAGAGAAGATGGTGATTTTTGATTAAAACTAATATTGGTTTGGATGCGATACCTTTCCAATTTGCAAGTACCCCCACAATACCTGATTATGGGTAGGGCTTAACTGGAAGTTTGTGTGTCTTAGTATGGGTTCCCTCTGAACAAGCATCATAGGGGTTATGCCGAGGCTGCCTCCGTTGTTGAGAAATGATGTGAACTGAGGTGAATTGTCCGGCCAAGCCCTGTGCAGTTCCCAGTCGACGGTTTGTCTTCACTGGGAGGCCAAGCTCATGGGGAGAGGTGCCTATACTAGGATGTATAAGTGAAAGGTTAAGGTTGATGATCCGCGTACTGAGTTACGATGATTCGGGGTTATCCCCGACGGATGTAATCAAATGTTGTGGCACAAGTATGCAACCTCTGCAGAGTGTAAACCTATTCGAATAGCCGTGTCCACGGTTACGGACGGTTGGAAAGGCCATACAGTTTCCGGTGTCAGATTCTTGAAAAGGTTGAATGGTGAATGGTGACTTGCCTTGAATCACAACTGAGTTGTGGGAATGACACTAATGTTCCCACTTGAGTTAGTTAGCAAATGTTGAGTCTTTTACTAAATGCTTATGAACTAAAATTGGCTTTATGCAAATAAACTTAGAGCTTAGAACCCTCTTTAGTGAAATAGTGTTACTTACCTTAGTATTAGTTTGCGAGTACTTTGAAAGTACTCACGGTCGTGTCCCTGGCTATTCCAATGGCCGGACTATGAAGAGGAGCAGCAGTACGAAGATGACGGCCAGCAGGACGGCTACAACAACTAGGAGTTCTTCTAACGTCAAGCGTTGGCCTGTGGATTTAGATAGTCCACTACTACTACTATGCTTCCGCTTTGTAATATTTGTGATGTTCGTTGATCAATAGATCAACTATGGTTGTAATATTGGACCATGTGAGCTACTTTCGTAAGACGAGTATGGCTTGTAATGAATGATGACTTATGATATCCACTGTTATGTCTCGCAACAACATTATTCCTGGGATTGCGATGAATGACATAATAGGCATCTGGACTTAAAAATCTGGGTGTTGACAGGCCGTGTCCGTGAGTCACTTGAGATGACAATGCAGCGTTTTCTCAATGGTTTGAAGTATGATGTCAAAGGCATTGTTCGTCATTACAGTTATAACACTATGAATGAGTTGCTACATCATGCAAGAGAAGGTGAATCACACTTGGCTAGGATTTCCCCATCATAGTAAGTATACTTGATAACAGGTATCCGTGGATCGCAATGAAGTTCCTTCAGCATCCCACACAGGAGAGCTGTTATTGGTCCATCATAATCACCGAGCCAACCCTCAACTTTCCTCAAAGTCCTCTTAGGAAAAGTGTTCGCCATTATGGCTGTATACAAAAGCAGAATATTAGTGATGATAATGCATCATAATAGCTATAATAAAGAATTATCACACTAAAATATATGGTTTTGCTATTCTCAAGTGAATAATCACCATACTTCTAGAGAATCCTTTACTATTTCTACTAGACTCCTACAGGTTCCTTCCCTATACTAGGTTTTTCCAACCTAAGGTCGCAACATTTGCTCTGATACCAGCTGCGGTGACCCAGCATACCACTGCATGTTGTAGTATACAAGTCGTTGATATGATCTTTGTGAAGGGGCTTCCTCACAATTTGCCATATCCCTCAGAGTGGTACAACAGAAACATTGCAGGTCATAACACTCCATACTTTATTACAAACATTTTCTTAACAAGTTGGTATTCTCACAGGTCCTATGAGAACACCCTAAGATACTACTAAAGTACAATTACAACTCATACTAAAGATGAAAAGAGCTCAACAACTTATTTAGGTAAGTTCTACGTTGCTCGGCTCTATGGTACTAGGGTATGTCACTACTCCTCCACCTCCGTGTCATCTGGTCCGTAGACTATCCCATAGTCTACGCCTTCCACTCCGCCGGTAAGATCAGGTTCATCGTAGACCAACTCGTAGCCTCCTTCTGGTGCTCCATCGTTGATAGCCTCCACTTCAGGATCACAGTCTAGCAAGGGTGTCGAAAGAAAGTGAGTACAGAGGTACTCAGCAAGTTCTAAAAGAATAAAAGGTGTTTGATGCACTAGCTACGACCATTGATCGAGAAATCGCAGGTCAATGCATGTTTTGAAAACATTTCTTCAAAAGGTTGCTTTTATTATGAAAACTATGCCCGTCGGTCTTCACAGGTTGACTAGAACTTCGTGGAGTTCCTTTCCTGCCGCGTTCGCAGCTTCCTTCCCGGAACAAGGAGTGACAACCACAATTTGATACACTCGCAGAGGTGCGTTACTTTTCCCACAAGAGATCTCACCCTTTTTGCCATCCGCAGGGACTTGCCCCCGTTCACACTTCCTTTGGTGTGAGGCCAGGTATAAAGATCCAAGCCCACACCGCCTTCTCCGCGACTGCAAACCCACCCTTTTGTCCACCCGCACACCTCCAGTAGACTTTCCCCCGATAATACGGCTTTACTCATGGTGTACTTTGGACAATCCTTCATAGATCGGAAGAGATTAACATCACCAATGGATGGGGATTTAAAAGGATTTCCCAACCTATTGTGGCAGTGCCTCCAGCACCCCACCGTCTCTCCGATCCGTTGGCGTGCAGAAGGGAAAAGATACAGCTGGCTTTTCCAGAGCCATTATAGATCTCATGGTCAACGCGGTTTGTACGGCGCTAGAATCACTGGACGGCATTGGTAATTAATCCTAGGGTGATATAACCCATTGCAATGGAACCTCCACCATATCAACACATACCATGGTTCCATTGCCATCCACATAGTCATATTCATAGTTGGAAAATAACATTTCATTTGCGATGCAGGAATGATAAGTATATAGTTTTGCATTAAAGTAATAGAAAATAATCAAGTTGACATGAGCAAGGGTGAACTTGCCTGTGGACTGCGAGATAGTGCAGTTCAATGCAGTTGATGGAACCTGGACCTCGGGTTCTGTAAGAAGCATCATTGTCCGGTAAGGACAATGTTATAAAAATCCAAATAATGCAATCATGGATGTATTATTTTATGTTGAATCCCTTTACCCCATTGAGTTATTACAAGTTAGGGTTGTATTTAAGATTTATGTCTTTGACGGTAATTTACAATTGATTTAAAAGTGGTAATCATGGTAATTCACACAAAGTACAACAATTTTCAAAGTAAAATGATTTTACTTGATAATTACCTTAGTCATTCCAAAATAATTTGAAATTATAGAGTTACCTCTATAGTTTTTGGAATAAAAAGAAATATAGTAGTTTTCTCGGGAAAAATTCCCTTGTTCAAATGAAATGACTTGGAATAATAGAATCTCATTTTGAAATGTTGGAAAATAAGTATTTGAACTTATTTGAGATTTTTCCTTGAATTTTAAATACAAGGAAATAATAATTTAAAATTCCAAGTTATTATTTAAATTCTAAAAATTCATAATTTTGAATTTGTTCCATAATTTCATTTCATATTTTATTCTGGTTAAGATTTATTTTTCATTTATAAATCCAATTTTTATTGGATTTTTAGAGTTGTTTATGATTTATAAAAATTTGGTAAAGTTTTGGTCTTTTATTAATTGTAAAATGACCAAAATACCCCCGGACCCTTATTGGGCCCAGCCCAATTAAACTAACCCGGGGACGGCCCAAATAGGCCGCCCCCTTTTGGGTTCGGTGGCGCCGAAGCGGCCCACCTCACTCACTTTCACTCGGCCCTCTCCTCACTCGTCTAACCCTAGCCTCTGGCGATCCCGTGGCGATGGCGTCGCCGCCATGGCCGCCGCTCTGCTCCGGCCATCACCGGCCTCCTCCGCCGTAGCCACCTACCGATCTAGAACCGCCTCGAGCAGATCTATCGATCTGTCCGAGCAGTTTTCCTCTCTTCGTCTTCTCCCCGGCGGATCGCCTCGATCCGGATCCACCGGAGAATCGCCTCGGCGATTGTGAAGCTCCGACGAGCTCTCGCCCTCGCCATCGACGTGAGCGCCTCCGAGACCGACCTCGGCGCGGGTGCCGCCGCAGCCGCCCGTGCCGTCGTCTCCGTGCTGTGCTGCTGTGGTGGTGTTCGTCGGCGTAACGCCGGCGACTACCCTGGCTTTGCAGCTGCTATGGCCGCGCGGGCACTGCCTCGCCATGCCATAGCTTCTGCCTCCAGGCGCGGGTAAGGTTCTCTGTTCCTCCTCCTACTCCTCTGTGCGCCTCCCCTTGTTACTGTGCTTCTTCCTCCTCATGCTATGTCACTCTCTGGTGATCTTGTGATCATCTAGAGTCATGCTACTGCTGCGCAATCTTGTCGTAGCTTCGGTTCACTGCAAGCTTATGGTCAGATTACCAGTTACTGGTACTGGCACATGTCGATTTGCTTGCTGTTCACGCTATGCTTGCATCTCTGCTACTCCTAGCTTGCTCTATACTTGCCATGCTATGCTATGCTTGCTTATGGCTTGATATACCCTGCTGTTCCTGCTTATAGGCTTGCTATGCTTACTGGTTTATTCATACTTGCTTGTCTAGGTGCACTTGTGATGCATCTGTGACACTTGTGTGTGTGCCAGAGGTGCCTGTGATATGATTCAGTATTAATTCTGCAAGCCAATGATCCATTGGATCATTTCTTGCTTGTTGGCTAATCCCTCTGTGTAGCTTGGCTTGCTATGATTGATCAATTTGATCAATAGCTTGTCAGTGATTGCTTACTGGCTAATTCTGTGGCTATATGAATCCATTATCTAGTGATGCTGATGCTCAAGCATCACTGTGTGGTTGCTTACTTGTGCTGTTGCTTATCTCTAGCTATCTAGAGTTGCTCTAGTGGCTATGAATTAAGTTGTCTTGCTTAACAGTATGCTGCTGTCATGTTTAGCATGGATCTGTAATAAATTCATGCTTGGATTATTTAATTATGATGAACTCGCTTATGCAGTGATGATTTAAATGTCTTGCTTGTATATGAGTTTGTCTGTTCATGATTCTTTTACAAGCAGTTAAAAATCTGAATCCATTTCTCGGATAGTGATGTGATCTATTTGGCTTTCTTTAATTGGTGCTAAGTGTGATGTGACCTCAGTGGCTTGCTACTGATTGGTTGCTCACATGATTGATTTGATCTTGTTGGCTACTCACTTTGCTTGCATATTTGGGGATCATATTAAGTATGAATGCCAATATGCTTGCCTGTGAAGAAATCTAGGGTTTCGATGGTTGCTTGCTTAGGATCTTCTGTGTAGTCTTAGCTGCTAATCTATGCTATCTATCGGTGCTATCTCGTGCATGTGATCTTGCTAGTGTGCATCTCGTTCATGCTTTCTAGCCTCTGTGCACATGATCTGTATCTGGATAGTGTCTATCTTAGTAGCCTTTGACTGGCAGTAATCCTTGGTGAAAACCAAGTGATGATCTACCCATATGAGCATCTGCTCATCCCATGCTTATGCATATGATGGATTAGATCCATTGGATCTCTTCCAGAACTAGGTATACCTTGTTCCAGCCTCCTAGAAAGTAATGCTTTGTTGATGCAGCCTTGTGGTTTGTGCAAAGCCCTTCACCTCCGGATCTTGGATGATCTTCTCGAGTCACCATGATTTCGATGGCCGAGGTTTTGTGTGTTTGTGCTGTTCTTAAGCAAGAACAGGATGAACTATGTGTTGCTCAAACTTCACCCTTACCCGGTGATTCTTATCTCGGTCGATCGTGCACCGGTTCTAGGGTTTGTGATCCTTTTATACCATCTCTTCTTTTACTCTGACCATGACACACAAGGCCTGGTCACTTTGTGACTCATCCCTTGCATTGCCTTGCTGTTGCTGCCCAGCACACTTGAGCTGTGTGCTCTCATATGCTGAAACTTGAGCCTACTGCAGCTGCTCAGTTTTGGTCTGCCTGATCCTATCTTGTGCTGTCCTTGGCTTTGGACAAGCACAAGTGTGCTGTGACTTGATTCTGTCCAAACTGAATATTGTGTCATTTGCTAACTCTAACATTTTGGCTAGTTTGATTCTTTGTTTTGCAGGTTTATGAAGTTGGACATGGCCAGAAGATATTCTCCAAGTCATATAGTCTAGGTTTTAGATTAGGAATAAACTTGTAATCTTCATTTTCATTTCTGTTTCTTATTTATCAATTTTTGTATCAAGAATATTGTAAAGACTTTGTAATCTGTGTTGTTATCAATAAAGCCCAAGTTTTTGTTTATGAGCTTTTGATTATGTGATATTTATATTCTAGAATAAATATTGTATTTGTGATTCACTTTGAAATTCAAAGTTGTTTGAATTCATAAGTTGTTTGAATTATGAATTCCATTTATATTGTTCATTGTTTATTGTTTAATGTATTGACACTTGTCAAATGAAATCAATTCCCCAAATCAAGCAAGATACAAAAGAGATCATGTCGAAATTTCCCTAACTCACATTGCCTAACCCTAAGTGCAAAATGAGAGAGAACCTCGATCCCTCTTAGGTTTAGTTGCAATAAGGCGCGAAAATTTCCCCCGTTTTGCGATGAAATGCACATCCCATTTCTAAATCTACCCTTCGTTGTTCCTATGTTCTGGGTTATTACAGCCTCTCCCCTTAACAGAAACTTCGTCCCGAAGTTAAGATTGGTACCCGAACATCTCGGGGTAAGACTTCCCGAGTTCTTCTTCCGTCTCCCAAGTGGCTTCTCGCTCGTGGTGATGTTGCCATTGCACTTTACAATATTTGATTGCCCCGTTTCTTAACTTCTTCCATTGTACTTCTAAGATCTTCTCAGGCCTTTCCACATAGGTTAGATCAGATTGCAATTCAATTTCTTCATATGTGATAGGATCATCCGGTGCCTTCAAACACTTTCTGAGTTGTGATACATGAAATACATTATGAATTTGACTTAGTTGTGCCGGTAATTCCAACTCAAAAGCTGTTCCTCGATTCTGACTGAGTATCTTAAATGGTCCGATATATCGAGGGCTTAACTTTCCTTTCACTCCGAACCTCTTAAGTCCTTTCATTGGGCTAACCTTCAGATAAACCATGTCTCCCACTTTTGGTTCCCAATCTCTTCTCTTTAAGTCGGCGTAACTCTTCTGACGACTCTGAGCTATCTTGAGTCTATCCCGGATCACCTCGATGACGTCTTGTCTCTCCTTGATGTAGTCCGGTGTAAACTCCTTGTTTTCTCCGGTTTCAAACCAACAAATTGGTGATCTACACTTCCTTCCGTACGAGTGCTTCGTACGGTGCCATCTCGAATGCTACTCGATAACTATTGTTATATGAGAACTCCGCTAAAGGTAAATGATCTTCCCATGAGCCTCCAAAGTTCGGAGCACAAGCTCTAAGCATGTCCTCAAGTATCCGATTGGTTCTTTCGGTTTGTCCTCCGGTTTGTGGATGATATGCTGTACTGAAATCCAACTTGGATCCCAAAGATTCTTGTAGTTGTTTCCAGAATGCTGATGTGAAAATCGAACCTCTATCTGAGACTATCTTCTTTGGTACTCCATGCTTACTCACAATTTCCTTCACATATATATCCACAAGCTTTTCTGCATTATCTTTTGTGTTTACGGCTATGAAATGAGCACTCTTGGTGAGTCTATCCACTATTACCCATATCATATCCTTCTTCTTATTAGTCATTGGTAAACCAGTAATAAAATCCATTCCTATTTCATCCCATTTCCATTCCGGTATCTCTAGTGGTTTGAGTAATCCCGCAGACTCGATGCTCGCCTTCACTCGTTGACATGTATGACATTCCGAGACATATTGTGCTATTTCTCTCTTCATGTTGTTCCACCGTAACATCTCCTTCAAATCCATATACATCTTCGTACTTCCCGGGTGTATGGAATAAGGGGTTTCATGTGCTTCTTTTAATATGATTGACTTCACTTCTTGATCATCAGGTACACAGATCCTTTTCTGGAAGTATAATGAATCAAAATCCCCTAGATGGAATTCCGATGGTCTTCCTTCGCCAATCCTTTTTATCTCCTCTTGGATGAACAAATCATCCGCTTGCTTTCGGATAATCTCATATTTCAAGTCTGAGTACATCTCATCCATTATCCTCATGGTTGCTAAACTTCCTTTGACATCACCTTGAATAAACAAGATCTGAGCATCTTCTAACTCTTTCCGAAGTTCCTTTGGAATTTCCCATTCCGTAGGTTGATTCTCCGTACTCTTCCTACTTAAAGCATCTGCTACTACATTAGCTTTGCCTGGGGTATAGTTGATCTTAAGGTCGTAATCCTTAATCAACTCCAACCATCTCTTCTGTCTCATGTTTAATTCTTTCTGAGTGAAGAAATATTTCAAGCTTTTGTGATCGGTGTATAACTCACACTTGGATCCATATAGAAATTGTCTCCAACTTTTCAAAGCATACACAACTGCCGCTAACTCGAGATCATGTACTGGGTAGTTGTGTTCATGTGGTTTCAACTGTCTTGATCCATAGGCTATTACCTTCCGATCTTGCATAAGAACACATCCAAGTCCATTCTTGGAAGCATCACAATACACCGTATAATCCTTTCCAGGTTCAGGAACTGCCAATACTGGTGCTGTGGTTAACTTATCTTTGAGTGTTTGGAAGCTGGCTTCACACTCATCAGTCCACACAAATGGAGCATTTTTCTTGAGTAACTTGGTCATTGGTCCTGCAATCTTCGAAAATCCCTCTATGAATCTTCTATAGTAGCCTCGCCATACCAAGAAATCCTCGTATCTCCTTAGCATTTTTAGGTGATTTCCATTCCAATACGGACTGAACCTTATTTGGATTCACCGCTATGCCTTCTTTGGTTATCACATGTCCAAGAAATTCAACACTATCTAACCAAAACTTGCACTTGCTGAACTTCGCATATAGCTGATGTTCCCTCAAAGTTTGCGTAACTATCTTCAAATGTTTGGCATGTTCTTCTTTATCTTTGGAATAGATTAGAATATCATCTATGAACACTATCACAAACTTGTCCAAGTACTTCATGAATATCTTGTTCATCAAATTCATGAAAATTGCTGGTGCATTTGTTAGTCCAAATGGTACAACCAAGTATTCATGGTGTCCATACCTTGATACGAATGCTGTTTTTGGTACATCTTCCTTCTTGATCTTGATTTGATGGTATCCTGACCTTAAATCTATCTTTGAGAAGACTCCTGCTCCTTGAACTTGATCAAAAAGATCTTGAATTCTAGGTAAAGGATACTTGTTCTTGATAGTTACATTGTTCAAATTTCTGTAATCTCCACACATTCTCTTTCCTCCATCTCTTTTATCCACAAAAATAACTGGTGTACCCCATGGTGACACACTTTCTTGAATAAATCCCTTCTGTTCCAGTTCATCTATCTGAGCTTTTAGTTCCACTAACTCCTTTGGCCCCATCTTATATGGTGGTTGTGCTATTGGTGCTGTGCCTGGAATTAGATCGATTGTGAATTCTATCTCTCTATCGGGTGGCATCCCCGGTAGTTCCTTAGGAAATACATCCTTAAACTCATTTACTACAGGAATATCTTCAATTCTCACTTCCTTCAGGCTGTTGAGTTCCAATCCAATCTCCAACTCACTGTACCTATCGCCTTGGAACACTATTCTACCTCCGATGGAGTTGCGAAGTGACACTGTTTTGTCTCCACAGTTAATCACCGCTCCATTTTCTGTCAACCAATCCATCCCTAAGATGACTGATATGTCCTTCATGGGTATGATGAATAGGTCCGCGAAATACACACAGTCACATATGGTTAGGACTTGTGCTTCTTTCACGTGGGTTACTAAGATCGTTCCCCCCGCGGATAGGACAGTTATAGGGGTTTCTAACTTAGAACATCTAAGCCCGAATTTTTCCACAAACTCCAATGCAAGAAATGATGTGGTTGCTCCAGTATCAAATAATACTTTGCCAGGATGAGTAAGAATGCTTAGCGTACCTAAGACTGTTTGATCCGACTCTTCCGCTTGTTCCAAAGATGTGCAATTCAGCTTTCCATAAGGCTTTCCCTTCTTGTTGTTGTAGTTGTAGTTGCGGTTGTTGTTGTTGTTGTTGCGGTTGTTGTTGTTGTTGTTGTTTCCACCTCGTCCTCCAGAGCTCTGTCCGCTCCAAGATGACTTGTTCGGACACTCCGGCTTGATGTGTCCTTCCTTCCCACAACCATAGCAGATGATTCTGGGTTTCCGACGAGTCCTTCCGCAAATGCCCTCTCGTGCCACAACCGTTGCGTGATGATCCGGTTAATTGGGTTCCGACTCGACCTCCCCGGCTATATTGATTACCGTAGTAGGTCGATATCCGGGTTTGAAACTCCGATCGTGTATTGGTTTACCGATTGGGTACTTCCTTGGCTCTATACGAGCTCTCTTCCTCCTCGTCCTCCCGGACTTGCCCGTAGTCATCCTCGAAAGTGATTGCCGAGTCAATCGGTTCCTCGGAATTCGGCAGTCCGTGCCAACCTCGCTTGCATCTTCATGTATGGATTCATGCCTTTCATGAACCGCTTCTTCCGCTTCTCCTCGGTATCTACATCCTCAGGTGCATACCTGGATAACCTATTGAAATCCCGAACATACTGCATAATTGGTGCAGTATTCTGTCTTAGTTCTTCAAACTCCCTCTTCTTCAACTCCACCACGCTGTCCGGAACATGAGCATCCCGAAACTTCTTCTTGAACTCCTCCCAGGTGAATACCTTATCCGGAGGGTGTACTGCTACAAGGTTCTCCCACCATGATGCTGCTGGTCCTGACAACAGATACGTGGTGTATCTAATCTTCTCCTCATCGTTGCATCCAACAGTCTTCAACTTCCGTTCCGTATCCATGAGCCAATCTTCAGCGTCCATTGGTTCTGGAGCTGATGTAAATGGTAATGGTCTTGCATTTTGGAAGTCCGATAGTGTTACTCCCTTGCCTTCATTACCCCTATCATTAATGACATGGGTAAAGAAATCCTGCATATTCTTGCTCTGGCTTTCCTGGTAACGCCTCCTATCTTCCTCCATTGACCTCATATATTGTTGGAAGTCTGGGTGCAACATTGGGTGTGGTGGTGGTGGTGCGTTTTCTGCTCTAGCTGCTGCATCTGCTTCCTCTTTCTCTCTGGCTTCCCGCTCTCTGCGAGCCTCTTCAGTTTCTACTAACGCCATTTCCCCCTAGTCCTGTAACAAAGAGCGATTACTCATAATTACACCATGCAAATGCTTTCTGAGCTCAACTCAATGCCCAGAACTAGTCACACAATGAAATCAAGAAGCAAATCCAAAACAAACATTTATTATGTATATACACCGTATAATACATAACACACTCACAAACTTATATTACATGTGGTACATATAAACCACTTATTTGGCTCAAAGCCCAAGCCAACGGAAATTTAAAATACGTTCTATTACAATACCACCTAGATTACTTTATTCTTCATTGGAACTCTACTCCTCATCGTCTTCATTCGCCTCCGCGTACATCCCTGGGGTCCATCCGGTACAACGGTCTGTCCTCCGAAGACCGTCCGGAATGAAAGTTCTTCCCGTAGGTATGTAGTCTGAATCGGACGAAGTGCCGAGACAGAGATCCGTCATGCCAAAGTAACTAGATAAAGACTCGTACATATCCCCAGTGGAATACATCTCCTCTTCCCCAGTCATCCATGGAGGATTCCTATTAACTTGACCCCTCATCTTCTTCTTCTTCTTTTTCTTGGTTCCAGAACTCTCACCTACAACGTACTGGGATGTTTTGGGTAATCCCATCTCCAAATCCAAAGAAATGGAGTTGGTGTCTTTCTCTTTCTGCTCAAAGCTTTGGTTAACATTCGGGTTAACCGCATCACTCTCATCTCCGGTATCACATGGAATTGGCTCCTCCTCATCACCGAAAGGTTCCCCGAAACGCCAACCCGTCGAGTTTTCAATCGGTGACTCCGAGCAATTTATGTTCCATGAGTGGTCTTCCCCATATCCAGTATCATATGATGCTGACACGTGTGGATAGTGCGGGACAAAGTTAGGTGTAAGTGGATCTCTTGTAGGTAGATTTCTCTTGAACCACTGGTCACTCAAATCTACATCACTATCTGGGTTAAAGAAGGGTGTAGTATGTTGTGGTTGTGCCCTCAAATCACGCATCCGAGTTTGGACTTTATCAGGGTCCGTGAACTCAGCTAGCATGTGGTCAATCTCACCTCTCATCTTCATGTGTAAAAGGTACATCGTGGTCAATAAAGACTTACAACTATCCATGTGCTGTGCTGCAGCTTCAGGACTTCGGTGTGCTAACACCAAATGATTCAGAGTGGGATCCTCATCTTCCTCGGCATGAGGTATATGAGAAAACTCGAACATAGCAGCTCTACCGACTTGTGCTGCCTTATCTCAAGGATTGCCTTGAATAGACCCATATGGTAGGCTGTGGTGATAGTTTTTGCTTCTCCGTATGGCATTATACGACTCATCGCAGTTTTTCCGGTAGTTGGACCGATACTCGCACTTGGCTAGGATTTCCCCATCATAGTAAGTATACTTGATAACAGGTATCCGTGGATCGCAATGAAGTTCCTTCAGCATCCCACACAGGAGAGCTGTTATTGGTCCATCATAATCACCGAGCCAACCCTCAACTTTCCTCAAAGTCCTCTTAGGAAAAGTGTTCGCCATTATGGCTGTATACAAAAGCAGAATATTAGTGATGATAATGCATCATAATAGCTATAATAAAGAATTATCGCACTAAAATATATGGTTTTGCTATTCTCAAGTGAATAATCACCATACTTCTAGAGAATCCTTTACTATTTCTACTAGACTCCTACAGGTTCCTTCCCTATACTAGGTTTTTCCAACCTAAGGTCGCAACATTTGCTCTGATACCACCATGCGGTGACCCAAGCATACCACCGCATGTTGTAGTATACAAGTCGTTGATATGATCTTTGTGAAGGGGCTTCCTCACAATTTGCCATATCCCTCGTAGTGGTACAACGTAAACATTGCAGGTCATAACACTCCATACTTTATTACAAACATTTTCTTAACAAGTTGGTATTCTCACAGGTCCTATGAGAACACCCTAAGATACTACTAAAGTACAATTACAACTCATACTAAAGATGAAAAGAGCTCAACAACTTATTTAGGTAAGTTCTACGTTGCTCGGCTCTATGGTACTAGGGTATGTCACTACTCCTCCACCTCCGTGTCATCTGGTCCGTAGACTATCCCATAGTCTACGCCTTCCACTCCGCCGGTAAGATCGAGTTCATCGTAGACCAACTCGTAGCCTCCTTCTGGTGCTCCATCGTTGATAGCCTCCACTTCAGGATCACAGTCTAGCAAGGGTGTCGAAAGAAAGTGAGTACAGAGGTACTCAGCAAGTTCTAAAAGAATAAAAGGTGTTTGATGCACTAGCTACGACCATTGATCAGGAAATCGCAGGTCAATGCATGTTTTGAAAACATTTCTTCAAAAGGTTGCTTTTATTATGAAAACTATGCCCGTCGTCTTCACAGAGTTGACTAGAACTTCGTGGAGTTCCTTTCCTGCCGCGTTCGCAGCTCCCTTCCCGAACAAGGAGTGACAGACCACAATTTGATACACTCGCAGAGGTGCGTTACTTTTCCCACAAGAGATCTCACCCTTTTTGCCATCCGCAGGACTTGCCCCCGTTCACACTTCCTTTGGTGTGAGGCCAGGTATAAAGATCCAAGCCCACACCGCCTTCTCCGCGACTGCAAACCCACCCTTTTGTCCACCCGCACACCTCCAGTAGACTTTCCCCCGATAATACGGCTTTACTCATGGTGTACTTTGGACAATCCTTCATAGATCGGAAGAGATTAACATCACCAATGGATGGGGATTTAAAAGGATTTCCCAACCTATTGTGGCAAGTGCTTCCAAGACCCCACCGTCTCTCCGATCCGTTGGCGTGCGTAAGGGAAAAGATACAGCTGGCTTTTCCAGAGCCATTATAGATCTCATGGTCAACGCGGTTTGTACGGCGCTAGAATCACTGGACGGCATTGGTAATTAATCCTAGGGTGATATAACCCATTGCAATGGAACCTCCACCATATCAACACACACCATGGTTCCATTGCCAGCCACATAGTCATATTCATAGTTGGAAAATAACATTTCATTTGCGATGCAGGAATGATAAGTATATAGTTTTGCATTAAAGTAATAGAAAATAATCAAGTTGACATGAGCAAGGGTGAACTTGCCTGTGGACTGCGAGATAGTGCAGCTCAATGCAGCTTGATGGAACCCGGACCTCGGGTTCTCTGTAAGAAGCATCATTGTCCGGTAAGGACAATGTTATAAAAATCCAAATAATGCAATCATGGATGTATTATTTTATGTTGAATCCCTTTACCCCATTGAGTTATTACAAGTTAGGGTTGTATTTAAGATTTATGTCTTTGACGGTAATTTACAATTGATTTAAAAGTGGTAATCATGGTAATTCACACAAAGTACAACAATTTTCAAAGTAAAATGATTTTACTTGATAATTACCTTAGTCATTCCAAAATAATTTGAAATTATAGAGTTACCTCTATAGTTTTTGGAATAAAAAGAAATATAGTAGTTTTCTGGGAAAAATTCCCTTGTTCAAATGAAATGACTTGGAATAATAGAATCTCATTTTGAAATGTTGGAAAATAAGTATTTGAACTTATTTGAGATTTTTCCTTGAATTTTAAATACAAGGAAATAATAATTTAAAATTCCAAGTTATTATTTAAATTCTAAAAATTCATAATTTTGAATTTGTTCCATAATTTCATTTCATATTTTATTCTGGTTAAGATTTATTTTTCATTTATAAATCCAATTTTTATTGGATTTTTAGAGTTGTTTATGATTTATAAAAATTTGGTAAAGTTTTGGTCTTTTATTAATTGTAAAATGACCAAAATACCCCCTGGACCCTTATTGGGCCCAGCCCAATTAAACTAACCCAGGGACGGCCCAAATAGGCTGGCCCCCTTTTGGGTTCGGTGGCGCCGAAGCGGCCCACCTCACTCACTCTCACTCGGCCCTCTCCTCACTCGTCTAACCCTAGCCTCTGGCGATCCCGTGGCGATGGCGTCGCCGCCATGGCCGCCGCTCTGCTCCGGCCATCACCGGCCTCCTCCGCCGTAGCCACCTACCGATCTAGAACCGCCTCGAGCAGATCTATCGATCTGTCCGAGCAGTTTTCCTCTCTTCGTCTTCTCCTGGCGGATCGCCTCGATCTGGATCCACCGGAGAATCGCCTCGGCGATTGTGAAGCTCCGACGAGCTCTCGCCCTCGCCATCGACGTGAGCGCCTCCGAGACCGACCTGGCGCGGGTGCTGCTCGCAGCGCCTGTGCCGTCGTCTCCGTGCTGTGCTGCTGTGGTGGTGTTCGTCGGCGTAACGCCGGCGACTACCCTGGCTTTGCAGCTGCTATGGCCGCGCGGGCACCGCTCGCCATGCCATAGCTTCGCCTCCGTGCGCGGGTAAGGTTCTCTCGTTCCTCCTCCTACTCCTCCGTGCGCCTCCCCTTGTTACCGTGCTTCTTCCTCCTCATGCTATGTCACTCTCCGGTGATCTTGTGATCATCTAGAGTCATGCTATCGCTCGCGCAATCTTGTCGTGCTTCGGTTTACTCGCAAGCTTATGGTCGGATTACCGCTATTGGTACCGGCACATGTCGATTTGCTTGTCGTTCATGTTATGCTTGCTTCTCTCGCTACTCCTAGCTTGCTCTATACTTGCCATGCTATGCTGTGCTTGCTTATGGCTTGATATACCCTGCTGTTCATGCTTATAGGCTTGCTATGCTTACTCGGTTTATTCATACTTGCTTGTCTAGGTGCACTTGTGATGCATCCGTGACACTTGTGTGTGTGCCGAGGTGCCCGTGATATAATTCAAGATTAATCTCGCAAGCCAATGATCCATTGGATCATTTCTTGCTTGTTGGCTAATCCCTCCGTGTAGCTTGGCTTGCTATGATTGATCAATTTGATCAATAGCTTGTCAGTGATTGCTTACTGGCTAATTCTGTGGCTATATGAATCAATTATCTAGTGATGCTGATGCTCAAGCATCACTGTGTGGTTGCTTACTTGTGCTGTTGCTTATCTCTAGCTATCTAGAGTTGCTCTAGTGGCTATGAATTAAGTTGTCTTGCTTAACAAGATGTCGTTCGTCATGTTTAGCATGGATCCGTAATAAATTCATGCTTGGATTATTTAATTATGATGAACTCGCTTATGCAGTGATGATTTAAATGTCTTGCTTGTATATGAGTTTGCTCGTTCATGATTCTTTTACAAGCGTTAAAAATCTGAATCCATTTCTCGGATAGTGATGTGATCTATTTGGCTTTCTTTAATTGGTGCTAAGTGTGATGTGACCTCAGTGGCTTGCTACTGATTGGTTGCTCACATGATTGATTTGATCTTGTTGGCTACTCACTTTGCTTGCATATTTGGGGATCATATTAAGTATGAATGCCAATATGCTTGCCTGTGAAGAAATCTAGGGTTTCTGATGGTTGCTTGCTTAGGATCTTCTGTGTAGTCTTAGCTGCTAATCTATGCTATCTACTGGTGCTATCTGTGCATGTGATCTTGCTAGTGTGCATCTGTTCATGCTTTCTAGCCTCTGTGCACATGATCTGTATCTGGATAGTGTCTATCTTAGTAGCCTTTGACTGGCAGTAATCCTTGGTGAAAACCAAGTGATGATCTACCCATATGAGCATCTGCTCATCCCATGCTTATGCATATGATGGATTAGATCCATTGGATCTCTTCCAGGAACTAGGTATACCTTGTTCCAGCTCCTAGAAAGTAATGCTTTGTTGATGCAGTCTTGTGGTTTGTGCAAAGCCCTTCACCTCCAGATCTTGGATGATCTTCTCAGGTCACCATGATTTCTGATGGCTGAGGTTTTGTGTGTTTGTGCTGTTCTTAAGCAAGAACAGGATGAACTATGTGTTGCTCAAACTTCACCCTTACCCGGTGATTCTTATCTCGGTCGATCGTGCACTGGTTCTAGGGTTTGTGATCCTTTTATACCATCTCTTCTTTTACTCTGACCATGACACACAAGGCCTGGTCACTTTGTGACTCATCCCTTGCATTGCCTTGCTGTTGCTGCCCAGCACACTTGAGCTGTGTGCTCTCATATGCTGAAACTTGAGCCTACTGCAGCTGCTCAGTTTTGGTCTCGCTCGATCCTATCTTGTGCCGTCCTTGGCTTTGGACAAGCACAAGTGTGTCAGTGACTTGGTTCTCGTCCAAACCGAATATTGTGTCATTTGCTAACACTAATATTTTGGCTAGTTTGATTCTTTGTTTTGCAGGTTTATGAAGTTGGACATGGCCGTAAGATATTCTCCAAGTCATATAGTCTAGGTTTTAGATTAGGAATAAACTTGTAATCTTCATTTTCATTTCTCGTTTCTTATTTATCAATTTTTGTATCAAGAATATTGTAAAGACTTTGTAATCTGTGTTGTTATCAATAAAGCCCAAGTTTTTGTTTATGAGCTTTTGATTATGTGATATTTATATTCTAGAATAAATATTGTATTTGTGATTCACTTTGAAATTCAAAGTTGTTTGAATTCATAAGTTGTTTGAATTATGAATTCCATTTATATTGTTCATTGTTTATTGGTTAATGTATTGACACTTGTCAAATGAAATCAATTCCCAAATCAAGCAAGATACAAAAGAGATCATGTCGAAATTTCCCTAACTCACATTGCCTAACCCTAAGTGCAAAATGAGAGAGAATCTCGATCCCTCTTAGGTTTAGTTGCAATAAGGCGCGAAAATTTCCCCCGTTTTGCGATGAAATGCACATCCCATTTCTAAATCTACCCTTTGTTGTTCCTATGTTCTGGGTTATTACATTACGCCAAGGAGATCCGCTATCACCAATGTTATTCAACATTGTAGCAGACATGCTGGCAATACTCATAGAGCGTGCCAAGTCTGATGGTCAAATTGAGGGTGTGATCCCACATTTGGTTGATGGGGGTTTATCTATCCTTCAATATGCCGATGACACAATTCTTTTTATGGATCATGATCTCGAAAAAGCTCGTAATCTCAAATTAATTTTAGCAGCTTTCGAGCAATTGCCGGGATTGAAAATTAACTTCCATAAAAGTGAATTGTTCTGTTTCGGCGATGCCCAAAACGATATGACTCAGTATACAGAGTTGTTTGGTTGCGGGCAAGGCCATTTTCCTATTCGGTATTTGGGTATTCCGATTCATTATCGGAGACTTACACTTGCTGAATGGAAGATTGTGGAAGAAAGATTACAGAAGCGCCTTAGTAGTTGGAAAGGCAAATTGTTGTCCCTAGGAGGAAGATTGGTACTCATTAACTCGGTACTAACAAATATGGTACTGTATATGTTATCATTCTTTCTTCTCGCCGAAAGGAATTCTGCATAAACTCGATTATTATCGATCCAGATTCTTTTGGCAGGGGGACAGCGAGAAAAAGAAATATCGATTGGTTAAATGGAGTATAGTGTGTAGTCCCAAAGATCAAGGCGGACTTGGAATTCATGACCTGGAGGTTAAGAATTCTGCTCTGCTAGGTAAATGGCTTTTTAAGCTTCTTACTCGAGAATGGGACTTGGCAAACTATTCTTCGGAGAAAGTATATTGGCTCGAAGACGCTCTCCCAAGTGGTTTGGAAACCGGGGACTCTCACTTCAGGCTGGTCTCATGGCAACGAAAAATATTTTCTTTCGTCATGGTACTTTTTCTATTAAGAATGGAGCACAGATACATTTCTGGGAAGATGTTTGGTTGGACAATGCTTCCCTGAGTGAATAATATCCTGCTTTGTATAGTATTGTTCGTCGCAAAGGTGATACCATTGCTACCGTTATGGCTACCTCACCTCCGAATGCGACATTCAGACGGGTTTTACTTGGACAAAGGCTAACAGCATGAAATACTCTAGTTCAACGATTGGGTGATATTCAATTATCCCCTGAACCGGATGAATTTAGATGGAATCTTCATGTAGATGGCTCTTTTTCAGTTAAATCTTTATACAATGCAATCCTTCATTCTGATTTTCCAGTTGATAATAATAAGAAAATTTGGAAGATGAAGATACCATTAAAAATTAAGATTTTTTGATGGTACCTTCGTCGAGGAGTTATTCTTACTAAAGATAATCTTGTTGAGCGGAATTGGCACGGAAATTCACGGTGTGTTTTCTATCATCATGATGAAACCATCAAACACCTATTCTTCCAGTGCAGTTTTGCGAAATCTATATGGTCAGTCATCCAAGTAGCGTCTACCCTGTATCCCCGACTAGTGTGGCAAATGTCTTTGGCAATTGGCTTCACGGTGTTGATTCAAGGTTTAAGTTGCTTCTTAGGGTGGGGCGCTAGCAGATTATCCGGGCGCTGTGGCTAAGTAGAAATGACAAGATTTTTAACGATAAAAACTGTTCTTTGGTGCAGGTCATCTACAGATGTACAGGTATTCTCCGTTCATGGTTACCTCTTCAGCGGGCGGAGAATCGAGACCTATTTACGGAGGTCTGTACACGGTTGGAGGCTACGGCGAGGGATACTTTTTCCCGACATGGGTGGCAGCATAGTCTACGGATTGAAGCTCCACACTCTCCTTAGGCGTTATATAGTTTATCGTCTCGATATGTATTTCGCCTTTTTTCATTTATTGCTCATTCTGGACACTTGAAACAGCTGTGTGCATCCTGATTATGCAGAGGCTGGATATAATTTCTTATCACAAAGTAATAAAACATCCTTTATCGAAAAAGCCCCTCTAGGTGAGCTAACCATCACTGATCTGTAGCTAGTGTTCATAAGCGTTGTTGCTGGCCTGTCTCTATGCATACGACT